>NW_019384346.1:847624-913057 GCF_000671375.1 Centruroides sculpturatus
AAAATTTACATACTTAAGTACTAATAGTTCACGAAAATAATAATTTTCGTGAACTATTATTAGTTAAGTATGTAAAAATTTATTACATTTCCTGTTGTACGAGGGTTTTACCCAATTCTCGAACCGTGTCAAAGTGAATCCATGCTATAAAAGTACTGTGTTATACGGGGGATGATACCAATTCTCGAACCGTGTTAGAGTGAATCCATGCTATAGAAGTGCCACGTTATACAGGGGTTACCTTTATATTAAATTGTATTATTTTAATTTATAATTTCATAATATTAGAAATATTAATTTATTTAGTTATTTGCTTAAAGAAATTTGATTAATTTAGATATGATTGATGTGAAATTTTTACAATTATGAATGTTTTCAGAAAATATGTTTGAATAAACAGACTTTTAAATTATAAAATCTAATGGTGATTATAACATGCAACCAATTATGTTGTTTCTTTGTAGAAGTTTGACAAAAATTAATAATAGATAAACCAAATGCCTGTTATAAATAACAAATTTAAAACATAAACAGGAGTATTAATTAATTCATAAAACACTGCTAAGTTTGGGTAACCAAAAGTATTTAATATGAAATGTTTTCAGTTTTTAATTTAGGCTATTCTCAGCATCAAACACATCAACAGAATAGAATACTTTTACAAAAATATTCCATTTGTGTATTCCATTTTATTTATTCTTTATATTAGAATATATTTAATACTTGTTAAAGTAGTAAAAAAATTTTAACTTCATACAAAAATTTAAAAATTGAAAATAATTACTATTGTTAAACAATATCTAGTAAAATCTATTCATTTTGAAATATTATACTTAAAAAAAATGCTGAAACTGTTGTAATTTATAGTGTTTCAGTAGTAAAATAAATAAATTTCAGTAGATAATATTTAATTTAAATACGTTAAGAAAGTTTTTGGCAGAATTCTGAGTTATAAATTTTACAAACCGGAAATAAATAATTAGTTCTAACCTAAAAATGTCATCCTGTGTTTACAACAGTCATTGATTCAAATTTCATTTAAAAAAAAAAAGATAAATTTTGAGATATTTCTACATCTCTTTATTACATTAAAATTAAATCAAGTTACAATAAAAGAATCAATGTAGACCTATAGATAAATAAAAACTATAATTATTTTTATAATCAATCAAATCTGAAAAATGTGAAACTAGAATATAAATGCTTTTATATATTTTTAAATATTAATTATAAAACAAAATTTAATCTCTTAATCTCAATATATACAATCATTTTAATAAATTATTTTTATATTTTTAATAATAAGCATTTTGTATTTCTTCCAAAATGATTATGTAAAATGATTATAAAAGGTTTCATTTAACATGTGAATAAGCATTATTAATGTTATTTTAAGTAGTTTTAGCTTGAAAGTAATTTAAATGATAAAAAAGAATGTATTAAAACTTTTTAAATGTTTTAAAATTACTTTTATTTATCCAGACATGAATTATTTAACATACTTTGCATGTAAATCAAACAGATTTTATTCCATAATTTTGTAACAACTTGTTTTGAAATTTTGTCATAGTATTAAATTATCACTATCAGTTGACAAATAAGTGGATTATTAAAAAAGTCTGAGGACAGATTTATAATTTTGAATTTATTAGGGTTATATAAATCAAGTCATTAAAAATGTAGAAGGCCGAAAAATTACATTAAAATTTCACTACAGAAGTACCAGAAATGGTAAAAAGAAAATATTCTGTAATTGATTTAAACTGCCAGTTTATTGGGTGAAAATGCCAGAGTAATTCCATAAAAATTGATGATTTTAATCTGTCATCGTCATTTATCATATTTAGTAACATTCCAATTATTTAAGAGATAAATTATAAAGTAAATTAATATTTAAAAAGTATATTTTAGTATAGCTTTTATATAAATAAATTTGTATGAAAATTCAGTATTATAGCAATTATTTAGTAAATTTATTCACAATTATATTATGTTCTAATAAATATAAATAATTATAGTTAGCTTAAATGCAAGTTTTGGAAATATCCAGTTATACAACGAGGCTTTATTTTTATTTCTNGAATAGAACCCAATAAACCTCAGTGTCCAGTTAATTATTTTTGTGAAGTTTTACCAAAGAACGACTATGGAGTATGTTGTCCTCTTCTTGGTATGAATGTTTAAAAATTTTCAATATTTTTCTATTAAATTCCAATTATTTAAAAATTAAAAATTTTCAGAACATTAATTAATTACAAATTTCAATAAATGTATATTTCAATATGTATATTTAAGTAATTTCAACAGTTTATAAAAATTATTGATTTTAAAAAATATTTTTCTTTATTACTCACCACTAAGTCAGACAATAATACAGTTTAATAAATAAAGCATTATAAGATGTATTTATTATCTGTTGTTATATTTGAAAGAAATAAGATATTGAGAAGCATTAGAAGATTAAGAGATTCTAAAAGATTTACATTTGTAGCAAGCTATCACAAAAAGAAAGACAAGTGAAAGTACTGGTAATGCAAAAATAAACTTTAAAACTTTAAAAATATGAATTGTAAACAAACTAAACTAAGAAAGATTGCCAGATTCTTTAAAGACTGTTAATTTTTTAGTTTTAAAATCATATTTACATTGTTAAAAAAATTCAATTTTTAAACATTTTTCACTAAAGTAAACACACTATCTATTAATAACTTTAATCATTAAATAAGTTGAATTAAATAATTTGCATCTTGTGAAAGGTCATTAAGTGTATTACCTATTATACACATATAAATATTCAAAGTCAAACTCCCAGATTTAAGAATTAATAATTATCTTGTACATTACATTAGATTTAACTGTGCAAGTAGAAGTATGATATTTAGAGTCCTTTATTTTTCTTCAACTTTTTCTAAGTTTTTGTTGAAAACAGTAAGTAAACTATATACATCTACCAAAAGGAAAAGTAAAAGTAGAAATGTCGTATTGTATCAATGGAAAATATTGATTAGTAAGTTAATTTATTGAACATTATTAACAGTTTTTCTACTTTGAAAAATGTGAAATATTTTAAAAATGCTTTTGAATGCTTTAAGCGATTTGAAATATTGATTTGTTTATTAAAAAAAAAAAAACATAAAATGAGTTTAAACAGTGATTAAAAAGCTTTTTAAAGATTAATAGAAAATTTTTAAATCACTTCTTAATCACATGAAGAAAGACCTTCGTTGAATTACATTTAGTTAAATTTGTTTTATATTCTATTAATGTTTAAATCATTTTAACAAAATGTTAAAATGATTAAATATATTGAAACCTATAAATAAAATTCAGAATGTGTGATAAAAAAATTTTTTAAATACAAATCAAAATTTATGAATAAATAATCAGTTTAAAATGTATGATTTTATAACACAAATATTATTTTAAGGTTATCAATGATTCAAATCCTTCGATTAAAGGATATGATAAGATTAAAATAATCTCTCCTACAAAAATAATTTCTTAATACATTAGAATAATTAATTATTACGAGAATATGATTATATAATAAATTATAATCAGTATAAAAAGTTTTTAAAATTCAAATTTGTTTCAGATTTAATAAACTTGAAAATTTCTGTGTGAGACAGTTTATATCATTAAATTTATATATACTATAATATTTAATGTAATAATCAATCATTGAAAATATTTTTAAATCTATCAAATTCATTTAAAAGTTTGTTTACAGCAGGGGTGGGCAACCCTTGTCACATGTGCCAAATGTGGCATGTCAATGCTTTTCTTCTGGCATTCAACCCAGGACTTCTCTTAAAAAATAAATATCCAATATCTTTCCTGAATTGTATATTTCAACCTAATAGAATACATTTTTATTGAGTAGAGTGATACTAAATAAAAATACAATAAAGAAGTAAACATTATTAACTGTTTTAGTAATAATAAGTAATAAGAAAATGAAAGAAACATCCTATTTCCAAGACATCTATCTCTGTAATGCACTGACTTACAAGTATGGATGCCAATTTAGCAGAAAATCCACTAAATCTGGCTTTCCTGTAGCATCATCTATTGATAAATGCTAGACCAAATAATATGCTCCTAAAAATTTTGGTTGGCATGTGAAAAAAGTTTGTATCACAGATTTGGCAATTTTGGTATGTGTAATTAAAATGAACATATCTGTGGCCCAAAAGTACACATTATGATTGCCTATCTCTGGTTTAAAATATTAAAAATAAAGGAAAGTTAATTTTTAGCAAATTATTGTATTTTCAAATTCTCTGTTTTATTTTATATAAATATTCTTTCTTATCATTTTTAAATGTTTAAAGATTTCAATCATATATTTTCTTATTTTCTTATCTTCATCATCATATTATTTTTTATATCTTGTATATATTAAAATTTAAAGTTATCTTCTGTATAAATATTTAATATTTTAAACCAGACTTTTATTAGAAAATATGCAAATTAAAATTGAAATTATAATAATAGCTTTTATAGGTTTAAAAGTTAAGGTAAACATAAAAGTTTAATCTTGAGTTAAAATTTATAATGCATTTTAAAAATTAAAATAATTTAAACAAGATAAAACTTAATGTTTCATATTTACAATCTTTATTATATTAAAACATATACTAAAAAATTATTCGAAAACATAAAAATTTAATTTAGTTTTTAATTATATATTTTAAATATAGAGAAACCAGGAACTTGTCCTGCAATTTCCTTGCTTGATGATGAATGTACTTCAACTTGTAATTTAGACATGGAATGCAGTGGAGTTCAAAAATGCTGTTTTACTGAAAATTGTGGAAAAATATGTTTGGAACCAGCAAATATAACATGTAAGTTAAAGAAATGTTAAAAAATAAGTGCCATTTTTTAAAAATATTCTTGACTTTGTGTACAGTAAATTTTAAAATATCTTTGAAAAAGTATAAGTTAGACACACTCTTAAAGTCAATAATTATGATACAATTATCTCTCTCATATAACATGGTAGTTAGATTCAGAGAAAATGATGTGTTATGCAAATCCATGCTATATGGAACAAAATATTAATACAAAATATAGGGTTAGGTTCCAAAAGTTAGCAAAAGTTTACTATAATTTTTTGTAATTAAAAGAAATATGTTTATTAAAGCAATCATTATCATCGTCATCATCATCATAAATAAACTTTATGTATAATAGGCTCATGCCTGTAACAAAAGGGTGGTATTATCAATATTATAACAAATTATAGAAAAAGAGTAACATAGAACAATTTGAGACAAATAGTCCAAAAGGACAATCTCTTATAATTTTTAATAAGTAAACTATTAATATAAACATAATCTTATTTTTGTTTGTATTTAACAAAGGAGTGATTACAAAGATAATATGTTTGGTTGGTTAATAACAAAATCTTTTTGTGCGTAGTTATATAGATTATATATTGTATTACTTTTAGCTCAGTGAAAGAAAAGATACATAGAACTTTCATTATTCTTGGAATTCAGAGCTTCGAGATTATATTGTTTACAATATAATCTCGAAGCTCTTGTGCCTTATTACAAGTACAAAATAAGTGAAATTTAGACATGGGAACGTCACAACTTATACAAAATAATTTAGAAAATTGATAAATATTATTATTAATAAATATAATTTCTCTATTTAGTCTCAGTTGGATAAAGAATTTTTTTACATTGAAGGATAAATCAGTATCTATATAGTCGTTAATGTTTGGATAATCTAAAATTATATTATAGCAAGCAGAGTTGATACAATTCCTTATATCATAAATGTCTTAAGTTAAAGTTATTTCAAAAGAGTTCTTAATTAATTGAGTATTATATATTTTGCATAAATCAGATTTATATATGAACGAATCTATTGAAAAACCGAACATATTAAACAAATTTGATAATTGACAAATCCAATTTTTTATTGACTTATTGATGGAAGATTTTTGATGTAGTATTCTCACCATTAAGGCTGGAAGCACCTCACTATCTCTCAGTCGACTAAGGAATTTAATATACCCTTTAATAAAAATCGGTTCCAATCTAAATCTGTTCAATTCAAGATGAAGCACTGCACCAGGAACATTATAATCTAGAGAAAAAAACTTTGTGTACAAATTTGTTTTGAATTATTTCTAGGTTTTTAAAATAGGGTAGGCTCCAAATAGGAGCAGTGTATCCAAAAGCATTTAGAATAATGGAAGAAAATAGTCTAAATTGGACTCTGATATTACGAATTTTTAATTTAGCAAATAAATTGACTAAATTGTTAATCAAGTAGTAGATTTTGTTTTGACTTTCTTGTAATGTTTCTCAAAAAACAAAGTTGGAGTAAGCACTATATCCAAGAATTTTATCTCTGGGACTATTAAAAGCTTTTCTTGGTTGAGATAGAATGGCATGTATTTTTTTGGCAATCTAGAACCATTTTGGAAAATTATAATGAAGGATTTTTTTGGATTAATTTTCAATTTTAATTCTTCACAGAATTTTTCTAAATCATATATTTTTCGTCGAAGTGCAGTTGCAGTTGGAGCTAAAACTACTATAAGATCAGCATATGAAATGGAATGAATTATTTGATCTCCAAAAGAAAAACCATCATTTTCATTTGTAAAGCAGTTATTCAAGTCATATGAGTAAAAGTTAAATAAACAGGGGACCACGGGTCATCCTGTAACAAACCCCAATTTATTTTAAAAGCTGGCCATACATTATTATTCTGTTTTATGATGATATTGTACTGATCAAAAAGCAAATCTACAGCTTTGATCAATTTAGCTTCCGCTCGGCATTTAGACATTTCATTTTGTAGATTAGATATCAGAACAGAGTCATAGGCCTTCTCTAAGTCCAAAAAAGTGTGAATACTTTGTCTTTTTCTTTGTAATTGAAGTTGTATTAATGCCAGAAGCACAAATAGTGCTATCAGAGTGCCACCATCTTTATTGAAAGCATATTGGATATTATTTCTATAGTTGTTTGTTGTAGTCCATTCATTAAATTTTGTCACTAGTATAGACAGTGGTGTAGCGTGGATATCAGCAGTCAGGGGCGGATGAAAATTTCACAGCCCCCTTATTTAGGTATCTCAATTTAAAAGACTAAAATTCAGTTGCGTCACAGAATAAGTAATGAAAAATTCCGTGCTCATTTCAATCGGTCCAAATCGTAGGTGCAACAAAAATATGAAATGAAATGTTTCAAATTTTTACAAGATATTATTATTATTTATTGTGAAATTTTGCCACCCCCTAAAAGTGCCACCCAGGGCGGACCGTCTCTTACGCCCCCACTACGCTACACCACTGAGTATAGATGTGTATAACTTTTGAAATCCAGATAATAGAGTAATCGGTCTATAGTTGGCTGGTTGTGTTCTATCACCTTTTTTGAAAATCATATATAAAATAATTTTGTTCCATTTGTTAGGCACTATAGCTAAATTATATAAGTCATTAAATATTCTGACTAAGTACTCAACCATTGGCCTCAGAAATTTCTTTATTGCCAAATTTGGTATTGTATCATATTCCGGGGCAGTTTTTTTATTTTAATTGATTAATATGGGAATATAAGATTTCTGAATTAAATAGTTCTTCATATGGCTAAATATTTTGTTGATCTTGATCAGTTATAATCATCCTGTTATAAGTTGAATAATATATTGAAAAATTCCTAAAATAATTGTACCAAACAATATGAGGAATTGTTAGATTATTAGCTGATTTTGAATATTTACAAAAACTGTTTATAACTTTTCAAAAGAATTTGTTGTCTTTCTGACCAATTAAGGTGTCACTCATTGAAGAAAAATATTTTTTTCTTTTTGGCTTTAATTATATTACTATATATTTTTTTGTTTAACAGATATTGCATTAAATAGTAGGTCAAATTAGTCTTCTGAAATATCTGTAGACTTTGTTGTTTTTTAATTTTGTAATAATAACATTTTTTATCAAACCAATTCTGTTTAAATTTGTTAGTCGTTTCATTCTTACTATTTTTAAAAAGAATGACTGTAATAATTTCATTAAAAATTCATAGTTCTTATATAGATTATTATTCTTTTCTTGTGATAACAGTTCTTTGGATTTGAAAGTCAGTTCTCTCAGATATCTTTGAATATTAAACTTTACTCTCGGTCTATTCAAAAGTTTTGAGAGTACTGTACATCAGACTGTTTCGTTAGTTTGATTGTATCCTTATCCCCTTTTAATACTAGATTTATAGGAAAGTGATCAGACATATCTATATTTAGAATTTCCATGGACAAGCACTGATCTGTCATAGATTGAGAACATATAATAAAATCTATAATAGATTTTCCCATGTGAGATATGAAGATAAATTTAGCCAGATAATCACCTTTGATTCTACCATTCAGTAGAATCAAATCATTTTCTTATATAAAATTTAATAACGTATAAGCATCTGTAGATACAGATTTATCTTTCGATAGGCTTATATTTTTAATTGTGTCGCACTATTGCCTTTATATTTTAGATTCATAGTTTCTCCAATACGAATGTTAAAATCCCCACCGAATATCCAATAGTTTATAATATTGGTCCATGGATTGATAACTTTTTGCAATTCTTGAAAGTTTGTCTTTTTATCTGCTGAAAGAGAAAAATATGCAAGTATTAGGCCAATTCATGATTCTCTCCATAATAACTGGGGATTCTGATTAATATCTATTATTAGAAATATAAAAGCGTTAGTTATATGGCATGAGTATATCTTACCAAATATTTTCTTCACTAATAATATGAGACCGCAAGAAGGACGTCCAAATTTGCTGTATTGAACTAATATTGAATGATTTGTTCAAGATATTTCTTATCTTCCTCACACCGATCAATAATCCAGGTTTCTGTAAAATCAACAACAGAATGTTGATTTATATATTCTCTTATATCAGCATTTTGGAGTTTTCCCTGTAGTCCCTGTATATTCCAGAACCAAATAATAAATTAAAGTTATCATTAGTGTAGGGACAACAATTAATAGATCTATCAGACTCGACCTGAATATCTGTATTAATATTATCCTCATTATTAAATACCATTTTGATAGTATTGGAATTAAATAAATCTTTTTCTGTATTTATTTTATCCAAATCCAAGAATTTATTCAAGTTTATTCTAAAAAATTATCCAATTGAATAACTGAATCTAAGTTGATATCATAGGTAAATACTTTCTTATCATAAATGTAATAATTATCTCTGATAATTATTTTGTTCCCTTTTATTTTCTCCTGTTTAATTATAGGCAATAATTTTTTTCGACTGAATCTTACATATATCAGTGGTAAAAATCACTTTCCTATATCACTCATTGTTAAAATTAGCTCTTGATTTTCAAAATATTTTTAGAATAAGATTTCTACTGTATTTGGAATCTACTGTTATTTTGACCATTGGATTAGTACTTTTGTCATTTAATCTAATTAAACTTTCTAAGAAGCAGTCTTCTATTTATAATATCGCTTTAACAAATTGATTAATTTCATTTATATAATCCGTATTAGAAAAAGGGTAATTTATAACAATAATATTGTTTTTTGTTTTTTCATTAATTAATTAATCTAATTCAAATTCTAACATATCTTTTAGATGACTATTGTGCTTAACTAGTGCATCTAGGTTTTTCATTTTGAGTTAAATTCTGTATTTCTTCCTGATATCTTTTATTCTCTTCTTTCATATGTTGTAGTTTATTTTTAATGCCTTGAATATCATGACTTAACTGAGAGAAATTGTTTTGTATCAATTCATAAATGGATTTTAAGGAATATTGTGAGTCTGATTGTACCTGAGGTTCCTTAGCAGATGAAGATTCAAAATATTCTGAGATTTTCGAAGGTTTGAAAGCTCCTAAGTTATATCCAGTAGAATCCTCCTCCAGCTGTAAAAATTCCTCACACAATATTTCTTCCTCTGGGTATTCTGCATTTAATTCTTTAGTACTTTCTTTACAAGGCTGACCTCACCCCCTCTTTTGCATATTGAAATGGCCTACTTCTTGAAGAGAATGGGGAAAGGACCTGGATTGGGTTCTATTCCAGCCATTATTAGAAGGCAAATGTGAGGTTTCTAGGGATTTTTAGATTCAAACCCCACTCCCATGACACCAATTTGTGAGCCGCTGGGGAGGTCGGGAAGTCCTCTCCTTCTGGCCACAGGTCGGTGACCTACTTTTCTTGTCAGGGATGGTAGTAATGTTCGGTTATTCGTTATGCAAGTGGAGGAGAGTCGGAGGGGTCGACAATAAGACGTTGGCAAAGTCGAGTAACGACACCATTTAAAAAACAAACAAGAGTTTATTAACCTAACTAACTAAATAAAATTTATACAAAACTTCTTAGACTTTGCAGATGAGAGAGAGAGTTTACAATAATAAGCGTTCATACCTCTTTTCATATACTAGTGGGATACTTTCCCGTAATGTCGTCCTTTATGGATTCTGAGCGGTGACACAAGTATAGGTCACTGACTTTTGTTCAACTTGTCATAACCTCCTCCCTCACTTCCAGTATGGACATCATTTATGGACAGCCCCTAATAATCAATTTCATTTTATCCATTTGTAAATTTGTAAGCCAGAACCATAGGCAAAGTAAGCACTGATTTAGGATGCTAATGGACTTCCAGAAGTGAAGTATATTTCTGTATATTTCCATATTTAGATTATTTCTTAATTCATTGTTACTTTGTTCTTTTTTTCCTTTTTTATTTTAACAATAAAAAATATCTGAAAAAAATCATTAATTTTAAAATTTCTTACATCAGCAATTTCTTATTTTAATATAACTTTATAAGAAACTGACTTTCAGTTGTGTGAAAGAAAGTAAAAATGTAATCCCTATGTGCTAAGACATATTTTGTATTAGATGGTGCTTTGTTGCACGCTTTACAGTTTTTTGGTCATAGGTCACTGTCTTGTTTGGTCTGCTACGTCTCTGTATGGCATGGTGTCTCCCCTCATCCAGCTTGCTTTTGTGTTACATATAACTGTATATTTCTGTGCGTCGTTAGATTAGTTTATTTGCTTCATTTTCTGATAAGTTGCTTATATAGTTTTATTTATTTTTTTCAATTAAAAACTTCATTTTACTCTGAAAATATTAAGAACTAAGAAAAAAGAAGGGTTAATTTTATCAGTGCAAGAATCAAAGTATCAGTCTTTCTGATAAAAAAAATAAAATATTTCCTCATTGTTATTGAATGGCTGCATTTTTAATTTTAGTGGCACAATAGTAATAGAAAATTTATTATTTTTAGATAACTTTTTTGAAAGCATTTAAGATATGTAATTTATCAATATTATGAAAATAGAATATATAGAGATAATAACTAATAANTTTAAATATAGAGAAACCAGGAACTTGTCCTGCAATTTCCTTGCTTGATGATGAATGTACTTCAACTTGTAATTTAGACATGGAATGCAGTGGAGTTCAAAAATGCTGTTTTACTGAAAATTGTGGAAAAATATGTTTGGAACCAGCAAATATAACATGTAAGTTAAAGAAATGTTAAAAAATAAGTGCCATTTTTTAAAAATATTCTTGACTTTGTGTACAGTAAATTTTAAAATATCTTTGAAAAAGTATAAGTTAGACACACTCTTAAAGTCAATAATTATGATACAATTATCTCTCTCATATAACATGGTAGTTAGATTCAGAGAACTATATGATTCTGTAATATTATGCTTATTAATTTGAATATTTTATAGGTAGCAAACAAGCAAGGAGTTTAGATCATTTATGCCCTGTTGGCTTGCCATTAATGGTACCTGATAATAAAAAACCATTTATTTGTGGAATAGAACCCAATAAACCTCAGTGTCCAGTTAATTATTTTTGTGAAGTTTTACCAAAGAACGACTATGGAGTATGTTGTCCTCTTCTTGGTATGAATGTTTAAAAATTTTCAATATTTTTCTATTAAATTCCAATTATTTAAAAATTAAAAATTTTCAGAACATTAATTAATTACAAATTTCAATAAATGTATATTTCAATATGTATATTTAAGTAATTTCAACAGTTTATAAAAATTATTGATTTTAAAAAATATTTTTCTTTATTACTCACCACTAAGTCAGACAATAATACAGTTTAATAAATAAAGCATTATAAGATGTATTTATTATCTGTTGTTATATTTGAAAGAAATAAGATATTGAGAAGCATTAGAAGATTAAGAGATTCTAAAAGATTTACATTTGTAGCAAGCTATCACAAAAAGAAAGACAAGTGAAAGTACTGGTAATGCAAAAATAAACTTTAAAACTTTAAAAATATGAATTGTAAACAAACTAAACTAAGAAAGATTGCCAGATTCTTTAAAGACTGTTAATTTTTTAGTTTTAAAATCATATTTACATTGTTAAAAAAATTCAATTTTTAAACATTTTTCACTAAAGTAAACACACTATCTATTAATAACTTTAATCATTAAATAAGTTGAATTAAATAATTTGCATCTTGTGAAAGGTCATTAAGTGTATTACCTATTATACACATATAAATATTCAAAGTCAAACTCCCAGATTTAAGAATTAATAATTATCTTGTACATTACATTAGATTTAACTGTGCAAGTAGAAGTATGATATTTAGAGTCCTTTATTTTTCTTCAACTTTTTCTAAGTTTTTGTTGAAAACAGTAAGTAAACTATATACATCTACCAAAAGGAAAAGTAAAAGTAGAAATGTCGTATTGTATCAATGGAAAATATTGATTAGTAAGTTAATTTATGGAACATTATTAACAGTTTTTCTACTTTGAAAAATGTGAAATATTTTAAAAATGCTTTTGAATGCTTTAAGCGATTTGAAATATTGATTTGTTTATTAAAAAAAAAAAAANAACTTTTCAAAAGAATTTGTTGTCTTTCTGACCAATTAAGGTGTCACTCATTGAAGAAAAATATTTTTTTCTTTTTGGCTTTAATTATATTACTATATATTTTTTTGTTTAACAGATATTGCATTAAATAGTAGGTCAAATTAGTCTTCTGAAATATCTGTAGACTTTGTTGTTTTTTAATTTTGTAATAATAACATTTTTTATCAAACCAATTCTGTTTAAATTTGTTAGTCGTTTCATTCTTACTATTTTTAAAAAGAATGACTGTAATAATTTCATTAAAAATTCATAGTTCTTATATAGATTATTATTCTTTTCTTGTGATAACAGTTCTTTGGATTTGAAAGTCAGTTCTCTCAGATATCTTTGAATATTAAACTTTACTCTCGGTCTATTCAAAAGTTTTGAGAGTACTGTACATCAGACTGTTTCGTTAGTTTGATTGTATCCTTATCCCCTTTTAATACTAGATTTATAGGAAAGTGATCAGACATATCTATATTTAGAATTTCCATGGACAAGCACTGATCTGTCATAGATTGAGAACATATAATAAAATCTATAATAGATTTTCCCATGTGAGATATGAAGATAAATTTAGCCAGATAATCACCTTTGATTCTACCATTCAGTAGAATCAAATCATTTTCTTATATAAAATTTAATAACGTATAAGCATCTGTAGATACAGATTTATCTTTCGATAGGCTTATATTTTTAATTGTGTCGCACTATTGCCTTTATATTTTAGATTCATAGTTTCTCCAATACGAATGTTAAAATCCCCACCGAATATCCAATAGTTTATAATATTGGTCCATGGATTGATAACTTTTTGCAATTCTTGAAAGTTTGTCTTTTTATCTGCTGAAAGAGAAAAATATGCAAGTATTAGGCCAATTCATGATTCTCTCTATAATAACTGGGGATTCTGATTAATATCTATTATTAGAAATATAAAAGCGTTAGTTATATGGCATGAGTATATCTTACCAAATATTTTCTTCACTAATAATATGAGACCGCAAGAAGGACGTCCAAATTTGCTGTATTGAACTAATATTGAATGATTTGTTCAAGATATTTCTTATCTTCCTCACACCGATCAATAATCCAGGTTTCTGTAAAATCAACAACAGAATGTTGATTTATATATTCTCTTATATCAGCATTTTGGAGTTTTCCCTGTAGTCCCTGTATATTCCAGAACCAAATAATAAATTAAAGTTATCATTAGTGTAGGGACAACAATTAATAGATCTATCAGACTCGACCTGAATATCTGTATTAATATTATCCTCATTATTAAATACCATTTTGATAGTATTGGAATTAAATAAATCTTTTTCTGTATTTATTTTATCCAAATCCAAGAATTTATTCAAGTTTATTCTAAAAAATTATCCAATTGAATAACTGAATCTAAGTTGATATCATAGGTAAATACTTTCTTATCATAAATGTAATAATTATCTCTGATAATTATTTTGTTCCCTTTTATTTTCTCCTGTTTAATTATAGGCAATAATTTTTTTCGACTGAATCTTACATATATCAGTGGTAAAAATCACTTTTCTATATCACTCATTGTTAAAATTAGCTCTTGATTTTCAAAATATTTTTAGAATAAGATTTCTACTGTATTTGGAATCTACTGTTATTTTGACCATTGGATTAGTACTTTTGTCATTTAATCTAATTAAACTTTCTAAGAAGCAGTCTTCTATTTATAATATCGCTTTAACAAATTGATTAATTTCATTTATATAATCCGTATTAGAAAAAGGGTAATTTATAACAATAATATTGTTTTTTGTTTTTTCATTAATTAATTAATCTAATTCAAATTCTAACATATCTTTTAGATGACTATTGTGCTTAACTAGTGCATCTAGGTTTTTCATTTTGAGTTAAATTCTGTATTTCTTCCTGATATCTTTTATTCTCTTCTTTCATATGTTGTAGTTTATTTTTAATGCCTTGAATATCATGACTTAACTGAGAGAAATTGTTTTGTATCAATTCATAAATGGATTTTAAGGAATATTGTGAGTCTGATTGTACCTGAGGTTCCTTAGCAGATGAAGATTCAAAATATTCTGAGATTTTCGAAGGTTTGAAAGCTCCTAAGTTATATCCAGTAGAATCCTCCTCCAGCTGTAAAAATTCCTCACACAATATTTCTTCCTCTGGGTATTCTGCATTTAATTCTTTAGTACTTTCTTTACAAGGCTGACCTCACCCCCTCTTTTGCATATTGAAATGGCCTACTTCTTGAAGAGAATGGGGAAAGGACCTGGATTGGGTTCTATTCCAGCCATTATTAGAAGGCAAATGTGAGGTTTCTAGGGATTTTTAGATTCAAACCCCACTCCCATGACACCAATTTGTGAGCCGCTGGGGAGGTCGGGAAGTCCTCTCCTTCTGGCCACAGGTCGGTGACCTACTTTTCTTGTCAGGGATGGTAGTAATGTTCGGTTATTCGTTATGCAAGTGGAGGAGAGTCGGAGGGGTCGACAATAAGACGTTGGCAAAGTCGAGTAACGACACCATTTAAAAAACAAACAAGAGTTTATTAACCTAACTAACTAAATAAAATTTATACAAAACTTCTTAGACTTTGCAGATGAGAGAGAGAGTTTACAATAATAAGCGTTCATACCTCTTTTCATATACTAGTGGGATACTTTCCCGTAATGTCGTCCTTTATGGATTCTGAGCGGTGACACAAGTATAGGTCACTGACTTTTGTTCAACTTGTCATAACCTCCTCCCTCACTTCCAGTATGGACATCATTTATGGACAGCCCCTAATAATCAATTTCATTTTATCCATTTGTAAATTTGTAAGCCAGAACCATAGGCAAAGTAAGCACTGATTTAGGATGCTAATGGACTTCCAGAAGTGAAGTATATTTCTGTATATTTCCATATTTAGATTATTTCTTAATTCATTGTTACTTTGTTCTTTTTTTCCTTTTTTATTTTAACAATAAAAAATATCTGAAAAAAATCATTAATTTTAAAATTTCTTACATCAGCAATTTCTTATTTTAATATAACTTTATAAGAAACTGACTTTCAGTTGTGTGAAAGAAAGTAAAAATGTAATCCCTATGTGCTAAGACATATTTTGTATTAGATGGTGCTTTGTTGCACGCTTTACAGTTTTTTGGTCATAGGTCACTGTCTTGTTTGGTCTGCTACGTCTCTGTATGGCATGGTGTCTCCCCTCATCCAGCTTGCTTTTGTGTTACATATAACTGTATATTTCTGTGCGTCGTTAGATTAGTTTATTTGCTTCATTTTCTGATAAGTTGCTTATATAGTTTTATTTATTTTTTTCAATTAAAAACTTCATTTTACTCTGAAAATATTAAGAACTAAGAAAAAAGAAGGGTTAATTTTATCAGTGCAAGAATCAAAGTATCAGTCTTTCTGATAAAAAAAATAAAATATTTCCTCATTGTTATTGAATGGCTGCATTTTTAATTTTAGTGGCACAATAGTAATAGAAAATTTATTATTTTTAGATAACTTTTTTGAAAGCATTTAAGATATGTAATTTATCAATATTATGAAAATAGAATATATAGAGATAATAACTAATAACTAGTATGACTATTTTTACTACTATTTATTAATTGTAGTGATTTCATAATCATATAATTAAAATAAAATCTCACTATATAGAATAATTTAGTTTTAACTGAATGTATAGATTATATTTAGTTAAAAGATTTTAAATAAATAAATAGTGATATTTTATTTTAATTAAAATTTATTAAAAAAATTTAAGAGATGTGTATTTCTCAGTATGGCAGTTATCATCATTGTAACAAAATATGCATCTCTTGAATTTTTCTTATAAATTTGAAATTATTCTATTTATCATATATTTTTTGTTTTAGTGTGTTTACAGAAACAACAATTTGTACAATCATTGTTGAAACAAAATCCTACAAATGAAATTTACATTCCACAATGTTCAGAAACAGGAGAATTTATTCCCAAACAATGTAATAATGATGGACGATTATGTTGGTGTGTTGACAGAAATGGAACACACATTCAAAGTACAATGGGACCATCAGAAATTGTGAACTGTGAAGATTTTATAAAAGGTGAATTTATAAAAGTCTGAATTTCTTGTTTAACATATATATTTTCAATAATCATATATTTTTAGTCATCAAAAAATGATTCAACTTTGATAAGTAAGTATAAATGTTAAAAGACTTTATTTGAGTCTTATTTTTTAAAATATAAATATTAAAAGTTCGTAACTAGATGTACAGATATAATTCTTACCCGTATAAATCACGTTCTTACTTAAAATAATGAAGTGTCTATTAGGCTTTATTTGGGTAGATCATAAAATAATGTTTCCCAATATGATTTTAGAGAGGGTGTAGACAAAAAGATTACATTGTGCTGTTCTGCTTCTACTACATATTAGCTAAATACAAGTACATGATAGTATAGGTAATCAGTAGTGTGCTATTTACCCACATAGTTCTTATGCAATCTCTTCGCGTGGTACCAAATTCTGTCTTGCTTCCTATGAAAGATAGCAGCAGTTTAAATTGAAAAATCATACAGTGTCTCAAAATTAGTACAAAATATTTTTATCAGGTTAAAATACTCAAAGCAGAAGCAGCTGGATACCATCAAAAAATGGATGGGTAAAACTGCATGAGGCTTCTCCACAGGACCTCAAATGCTCAAAGATCATACAGAGAAGCAGAGTTATTCTATATACAGTATATATATATATATATATTACTCATTATAACTCAATATATATACTATCTCAGTATATACTGTATATATACAAGGCGTGTCCAGAAAGTAAGTACCGTTTTGGAAAAACTCACATAAAAAATCTTTTTTCAAAACAAAATTTATTTTTACATGAAAGAGCATGTCAGAAACTATGTTTCTACATAGTTACCACCATTGTTCAGACATTTGTCATATCGGGAAACCAACTTGTCTATACCCTCTTCAAAGAAAGATGCCGCCAGTGAAGACAGCCACTGCTGAACATTGGTTGTTGCGTGTTCATTGCTGGTAAAGCGCCTCCCTTCAAAATCACGCTTCAAGTTCAAGAACAAATGGTAGTCTGCAGGTGCGAGGTCGGGGCTGTATGGCGGGTGATCGAACTGCTCCCAACTGTATTGTTGAATAAGGTTTTGAGTGACACCAGCAGTATGGGGACGTGCATTGTTGTGAAGCAACACAATGCCTTTACTGAGATTTCCACGTTTTTTGTTTTGAATTGCACAGCAAAGTTTTCGCAATGTTTCACAGTATCGTTCTGCATTGATGGTTTCACCTCTTGGAAGGAACTCAACAAGCATAAAGCCCTGTCTGTCCTAAAACACAGTGCACATGATTTTTTGTGCTGACAATGTTGTTTTGAATTTGTGTCTTGTGGGGGACCATGAGTGCCTCCACTCCATCAACTGTTGTTTTGATTCTGGAGTGACATGACAAACCCAAGTTTCATCACCGGTAACAATTTTGTTTAGGAAATCTTTACCCTCTTCACTGTATCGGGTAAGAAATGTCAAAGCACTTCCAAGTCGCCTCATTTTGTGGACATCCGTAAGCATTTTGGGAACCCAACGGGAACACAATTTGCGATAATTTAAGCGATTTGTGACAATCTCATGCAAAACAGTTTTTGAAATTTGTGGAAACTCATCACAAAGTAATCTTATTGTGAACCGTCTGTTTTCAAGAATTTTCTCATTCACTTTTGCAACCAAACCATCATTGACAGCAGAAGGCCGGCCACTCTGTGCTTCGTCATGAACATTGGTGCGTTCAGCATTGAATTGTCGAATCCAATTTCTTACCATTCCATCACTCATTGCATTTTCACCATAAATCTCTACAAGTTGACAATGAGTTTCAACTAGCTTAACATTCTTTGCGTTCAAAAACTGTATTACAGAACGCACTTCACAGTCGGCAGGATCGGCAATCATCTTAAACATTGTGAACGCTCAGTAACACATAGAAAAACAACACAATCCGGCTCTAATGGTGTCACTGGACAGACGATCAGACATGTGTGTGCAGGTACTGAACTGCAATACTACCACTGCGGTGGCGGTAGAACAAAATGGTACTTACTTTCCGGACACACCTCGTATATTCTTCTTTGTATTCCACTAGTATTATTAATTTTTGCAAATATGTATATAGTTAAATTTAAAAATATCAATAAATTTACTTGTATTAAAGAAATCCATACATTCATGAATACTTTTTCAATGTTCAAATTGTAAACAACAAACATAATTTATTGATATTAATTAGTTGTACATTTTTTAATAAATATAATAAATTAAAAATTTATATTTTGCCAAATAATATATATTAATAATTATTTTTTATCACTTTTTATAATTAGATGAAGAGGATAACTGTAATAAAACTTGTGAGATTGAATGTGATACAGGATTCAAATATGATATGAAAGGATGTAAAATATGTGAATGTTCTGATCCTTGTGAGGTAAGCTTATACATTATAAAAAAATTTAAAAATTTTTAATATATTTCACTGAATCATCATATCTATAAATTTTTAGAAAATCACTTGTCCAGAAGGTTCTGTATGTATATTAATGAAAGAAGAACCTTGTTTTTCAAATTCTTGTCCTCCAGTTCCTACTTGTAAGTCAATATATTGTTAAGCATTTCATTATAATTTATGAAACAAATAAATATTTAAATATTTTACTATTAATTTAAAATAAAATTCAAGTTATTGAATATACTTTGTCTTTACTATAAAGTACCATATTTATTCAAATGTAAGATGCCGTTGAATCTAAGATGCACCTTACTTTCTACATACTCAACCATAAATTAAAAAAAAAAAATATGACTTGAGACTGAGACTGATTTATGTCAATAGAATCAGTTTTGTTGACTCAAATTTGTGTAGTATTTATTGCAAGTAAAGTAAGTTATTCATTACTGTTAGATCAAGAATATAGTTATCAATTATTCCATTTTAATTAAGATAACATTGATATAGTATCAATAGTATCAAAGTCAGAAACCTCTTCATTTTCTGTGTTAGGCTTTTCTGAATAAATAAGGATTCAATGCTCACATTTTCTCACAAAATTGTCTTCATTACCATTTAAGCATCAGAAATGCAATATTTTTTGAAAGAGAACTACATAAACTTTCTGGGAATTTCATCCAAGTTTTTATGTTATTAGTGTAATAGACTAATTGAAATTGAGCTAAATTGGCCTCTTAAATATTTATTATTTACTATTATGAATATTGGTCTAATAAAATCATTAAAATAACATAATGGAATTAGCAACAGGAAAATAAGATGCATAGCACTAGAGGTAGCTAATAATGGCATATATTAAATCTAAAACACCTCATTTTCAGACATACTAAAACCTGATAAAAAGCATGTCTTACATTTGAGTAAATATAGTATATTTTTATCAGAGTTATCAATTTTCAACTACAAGTCTTTTATTCAAATAGATCTTGAACAGTTTGTCTAAAGTTATATGCAAAATGAAGTTAGTAATTACTTCTCTTCAATTCTATACAATCTTGCATTAGTACTGTAGAGGATTTCAATAGTTCTCTCTTTAGATAATTATAAAATCAACGTATAAAATAAATAATTTTTAACAATTACTCAATATTTTAAAAAAGAGTATTTAAGAATGATCTGTAATCTATACTATGTTTCAATTCCATATCTTCAATATCAACGTATAAATGGTCAAAATACTGTAATTTTCTAGGAATTATCATTTGATAATTCCTAGAAAATTACAGTATTTTGACCATTTATACATTGAGTGATCGGTTAACAAACAGTTCAGACTGCGAACAAATTGGACAAAGAACACTTTTGCGAAAGATTTTTATGTTTGGACAACAAACACATGTTTGGATAACAAATACCTGACAGAACAAACATAAGAAGAAGCTATGCTGCATTTAAGATTTGTAAAACTATATTTTAATGGCATCTATACATGGTTAATGGAATGAGACTTTCACGGCTGTATACATAACCATTTTTGCACTAGTTAATTTCTGTTCTCTGAATTTTTGTAAGTGCTTTTATGAACTTCTTGTTTAAAAACTGATAATATTATGGGACCTAAAAAGACTGGAGTGCCAAGAACTGTGTTCACTATAGAAACTAAACAAGAGATAATAGCCAAGGTAGAGAATGGGCAGAAGATGTCTGATGTTGTATGCAGATGACTTCAACAGGTCTACAGTAGATATAATCTTAGCTAAGAAAGATATAATCAAAAGACTCAAGAAGATAAAGGAATAACGAAAATCGCATCTGAGAAACAAAGATGTGCCATCTGTGAAAAAATGGAGAGATTGCTTTTAGTTTGTTTTTACATGTAAATAAACATAGTAAAAAGTGTATAATTTTTTATTTATTTTTTGGGGTCTCCAGAATGAATTAATCAAATTCTGACAAAATCTATGGTAAATCAACAGTCTATTAACGAACAATTCAGATAGTGAACATGGCCTAGGAACAGATTATGTTTGTTAACTGATCACACACTGTATATTGATATAAGAGTACTTAAGGTTTTTCAATAGTTACATATAAAGTTTTCAGTTCAATTAGAATGTTTGCAAATTTTACTTTAATAAAATATAATACTCAAAGTATATAATTTGAAATATAAAATATAATATTTAAAAGATTTTACAAAATTTCAGGTTAAATCAATGTTATCTTAATTAAAATTGAGTGATTGAGAACTATACTCTTGATCTAATATGTTTTCATATGTAAAAAAATCATTCTTTATTTAGAAATTCAGAATAAATTATTTGATGTTTACTTTGATTATTGAAATATGATTAAAACTTTGAATAGATTTAGGGTTAAAGTGAAACTTGTGCATTTAGAATATGCCAAATGTGAAGCATAAAAGAGCATATTCGAAATGATGTTGACATTATATATATAATTATTTCTTAAATAAATTTTCATTAATAATGTTAATTTTTTAATTTAAATCATAGTTTTACAGATGATTTATATAAAGCATAAAAGCATTACTTAAGTCATTGATATGTGTTAATATGCTATCAAGTAATGTAACAAGAATTTTGTTCTAATAAGATAGGATTTTCTTTCTATATATTTTATTGATGGTTACAGTATTTTAGTTGAAATTTATTTACATTTAAAAATATAATTTTAGTTAAAACAAAATGTACAGAATATATTATTTTTTAAAGTAATAATAATAATTTTAATTTGTCTTTACAAATGTGACATCTTTGTACAAAATTATTGACTATTTTAGAAAAGAATTTAATATCAGAAATTTATTACAGGTCATAAAAAACAAATGTATAATTGTAGTGATGGCATACCCTTAACAAGTAATATCACTGGGAAACTTATTAATTGTAGTGATGAAAATTGTCCATCAACACATGAATGTGAAATTTTAAATGAAGAAAATTTTGGTTTATGTTGTCCCAAAACAACAGATATTGGTAAATATATTTTTTAAACTTTTAACTAAATAATGTGTAAAAAATTTAATACTATTTTAAAAATATTGCAGTAAAAGTAGAGAGAAGAAAATTACGTAATGTGTTGTAACTGATTTTTTCCTCCCTTTTTTTGTAGGATATTTTTACATAATTGCTCTGTATTAGTATTTGTTACATAAATTAAAATGCTAGACAAAATTAGTTTAAATATACTTCCAGTTTACATTCATTTTTAATAATTAGCATTTTTTATTATTATTAAGCTAATCAAAACTAAAAGTAACACTAATTATATTAGTTAAAATGTATCTTTAGTTATATTTTATAATTAAATTGTAAGCATTTTTAAGTTATTAAAATATTTTTAAATTTTATTTTATTATTCTTATTTTTGTGCAATTAGCAACGAATAGTAAATTCAAATTTTGAAATTACATAAGCTGTTTTTTTTCAAGCTCTGATGGTCCATAAAAAAAAAAGACAAGTGTAAATAACAAAATTAATTTATTACCAAAAGTTAGGTACAAACATGGTTACTTTTTGACATAATCACTGTGAAGATTGAGACATTTGTTATATCTGTAGAAGAGCTTTTCCATCCCCTTGTCATAGAATGTTGTTGCCAATGACTTGAGATGGGCCCTAACATTTTTTTAAAGATCGTCATTAGT
The DNA here is from genome assembly GCF_000671375.1 of Centruroides sculpturatus. Taxonomy (NCBI): domain Eukaryota; kingdom Metazoa; phylum Arthropoda; class Arachnida; order Scorpiones; family Buthidae; genus Centruroides; species Centruroides sculpturatus. The sequence goes on from NW_019384346.1 coordinate 870,741, forward strand.
CTCAAACCTCTGCCCTCCTAGCCACTTTTCCTGTTCAGGAAAGAGGTGGAAGTCACTTGGTACTGAATCAGGACTATACACTGGGTGTTTAAAGGTGATGAAAACTTCCACCTTTCAGACTTCCATCCAGCTTAAAACTTTTTAATGTGTGAAGACTTCCATCTCTTTCCTGAACTGAAAACATGGCTAGCAGGGCAGAGTTTTGAGAGTAATGAACTAATGACGATCTTCAAAACAATGTTGTTAAGGCCATCTCAGTTCACTGGTGGCAACATTCTATGACAAGGGAATGGAAAAGCTTGTCCACAGATATGACAAATTCCTCAATCTTCACAGTGATTATGTCAAAAAGTAACTATGTTTGTACCTAACTTTTGGTAATAAATTCATTTTTATATTTACATTTGTCTACAAAACCGCCCTCATACAAAAATCATATTTCATGAAATGCATGTTTTTAAATTTTATGTATTAAGCTCTTATAATATTGTTTTTTCTTTCTTAGAATTTAATTTTGGAAATTGTTGCATCTAGAAAACTGGAAAAATCCCTTTTTATAATTCCAGTCTTTTAAAAAATAGTTTCAAAAAAAGATGTCTCAATTTTTATCAATTTAATATATGACCATTAATTTAATTAGCTTCTTGTTTTCATTTTAATGTATAGGACATAGAAAGCGAATCTTGTTGTTGCAAATTTTGTTGAAAATATGAAATCTATATCATCTTTAGATTAATTTAGTTTTAGTTTCTTACATTTCTTTTTGTAAGAACATTTAAAATTTTTATACATGCATAATCTCAAATAATCAAGATTTATAGAAAATGAATTGCCAAAAATTGGTTGCAAATATTTTATCACAATTTTTAATAAAAAATCTTTTTATGAAATGTTTGCATGTGAATATTCTGATCAAAAGCTTCATTATATTCAAATATTAATTCATTGTATTTACATTATTCATCAAATTTATTATAAGCATGCAGTTACTTATCGAACATTACAATCAAATAAGAATTTAATTTATTTTAAATATTTAATTACTCTTAAATTGGCTATTATAATGAATGAAGTAAAAACCAATATTTACTAGCAAACTTTTTAATGGAGAATAAACATTTTGATTGATTATTGTACAAACTTAAACAATTGTAGACTTGTAGATATCACTGAAAGTTATTGAAAATGTTTACTTTTCTCATTAAATAGTTTGTTAGTAAATATTGGTTGCATTGGTATACATTGGTAGCATTATTTTAAATAAATTGGAAGAACTTAATTATTTCTTTAATAGTGAAATTTTGATTTATATTGGAAAAAATCTAATATTTCTATTGAATTTGAAGTAAAACTACAAATATAATGAAAATAAATATAAAATAAAATTATTTGAAAAATATTGTATTATTTAAGGTTTGGATTTTAAAGTTTTATTTTAATATTATGATAACAAGATGTAAGATTCATTGATCCAATCAAAATTCAATAATCCATAAGCAGTTTTCTAATGCTTATATGCTTATGGATTATTTAAATCAAATAGTTTTATTTAAATTTTATTTATTTCAAGAATGATTGAATTTTGATTTAATTTTTAATTTGTAAATAAAATTTATATTTATAAAATTACAGATATAGCAACATCAGATATTTGTCCAGAGTTTGCTGATGATGTAACATTATGTGAAAATAATACATGTATTAATGATTTTGATTGCCCTGATAATGCAAAATGTTGTCCATCACAATTATGTGGAAATAGAATATGTATACATTTTAAACCTTCAAGGCTTCCCACAAGTATGTTGTAAACCTTAAAATATATAATTAATTTTTTAAATTAATCAATAATTTTTCAAATTCTTTATTTTTAGTGTGCGAGTATTTAAGAGATATGGGTACTAAACTTGAAGAAGAAAAAATTGGTCCTGGTGTATTGGCAATTCCAATCCCAGACTGTAGACCTGATGGTACGTATGAATCTATTCAGTGTGATCGAAGTGGACAATGTTGGTGTGTTGACGATTTTGGAGTGGAAATAATGAATACAAGAGCAGTATCTAGGAGTAATGTTGATTGCAATCAAGGTAATAATAGTAATTTTATTAATGGTTTTGTCTGGTTTTAGTACCTAATTGAACATATAATAATTTAGCATTTTATACAACAAAACCAGATAAAAAAATATTGTAAATTATAGCCTGTATTATTATGTAAGCATTAATGATATTTGTAATTTATGAAATGTACATAAATATAAACATTTATTTATTACATTCATAAATTTTAAAAATAATTTTTTTGTCCCATTTAAAACCATTTGAATCCAATTTATCCATATTTGTTTGTAGGTAATTATATTTTTTCTTTATCTACTTATATTCGCTTATAAAAATTTTATTCTATCTTAGATATAAAATTTTTATAAACAAATATCTCTTATATAACACATGTATGATCAATGAAAATAAATAATTCATTGTGTATTAGATAATATAAATGAAAATATATACAAAAACTTTTTTATATATATACTATAAATTCTGCATATAAATTCTTACAGAGAAATATAAAAAGAGATAGTTCATTCAAATGTTTAAATTACACAAGTAATAAAATATAATTGAATTATTTTACACACAAATCTACAAGAATATTATGAAAACAAACAGTAGCAAAGTATATCTATATTGAATGCAACTAAAAACACTTGTGATTCAAATATATGAATATTTGATAGTTCTGTAATAAATCTTTTAACTGTTCTTATTTCTAAGCCTTCTCATGATTTATGAGAAGGCTTAGAAATAAGAACAGTCAAAAGAACCTAATGAAGTAAGTGTTTGTTGTCTGAATGCAAGTATGTTGGACAAAAATTTATTGAAAATATTGAAAATTAAATATTAATTTTTATTAATATTTCAGTAATGAAGCAGACAAAAATATAGAATAATGAAGCAGACAAAAATTTACTTTGAAAAAATAAAAAAAATTTGCTTTGAGATATAAGATATGCAATTTATTAATTTGATTGAAAAATAAGATTGTTTCTAAATTTACTTAGGTGTTCCTTATGAAAAAGCAAGACCAATATAATATAAATAACAAATAATTTATATAGTCTACTATTAGAAGGAGAATTGAAATTAAACCCAATTAAGTTTCACTTTTCTTCTTGATATTTATCTTGAGTTATGCTCATTTCTGTATTTTATTAATTTTTCTCCTCTTAAACTGAACAAGAACTTCAAAAATCATTTAAGAATATTGTTTATTAAATATGATTTGGTTCAAAATATTTTAATTGTGTATATGATTCTTTACCTAAAAAATGGTTTTTATTTAATGTAATTTAATTTATATAAGGTTACTGAATCATACTTAATTATTTCCCAGTTTATCCATTTAGTGTTAATTTAAATAAATTATTCTGCAATTTTTGTTAAGATTATTAAAATAGATATTCATAATTTTATAAACATTAAAGAATTTCTATTAATATTAATAGATCTTAATGAATTTTAAGAGTTTTTGTTTTATCATAGCTCGAAGTCAGCGTCCATGCTTAGGTCTTGTCTGCAGACTAGGATGTGACTATGGATTTGTTCTTGATGATAAAGGATGTCCACTTTGTGAATGTAGAAATCCATGCAAGGTAAAATAAAAAAAAGTAGAAATAGAAATACACAAATTTACAAAGAAAGAATTTTAGATACATATTTATATCAGTAGGATTTATATTAATCGATAAAATAAATTTTTTACAAATCGAAACAGTAAAACAACCATGAAATAAATTTAGCACTAAAATTATTTCAAGAGTTTCCAATATTTTTTAATATTGACTTAGATTTATTTATTAGTTAATATTATTAGACTTACTTATTAGGAATTCATCTTTTCATATATTTATTTATTCTCTTATGTGTTTTTGTATTGTAATAATTATAAAGAATGTATCTTATTTCAAAATTATATAGTTATATTATTTACTGGTAAATGTTATATTTTTAATTGATATGATCATAATTTCAATATTTTCTTTCAAGAATGTAAAATGTCCAGAAAATAACATTTGTCAGTTTTATGAAGTAAAGTGTGCTTCAAATTGGTGTCCACCTTTACCTCAATGTAAGTTTAAAAATTTTAACTTTAATATCTTAAAATTATTAAATTTTAATTCACTGTTTTTTAAAGAAAATTAAATCTCTAGTGGTTGCAAAGCATTCTAATGTATTATCAATTGTTTATATATATTAAAATTGAATATATTATTGAATAATAAAAACATATTGTATTCAGTATAAAAATTATTAGCATTATATTATGTTAATTTTGTGCTTATTTTTAGTAAGTTCTTCTCCTTAATCTTTATTGTTTATAATTAGTATTTTTCTATAAAGTTTAAAGTGATAATATAGCAGAAACTTTTTTATTTCTAACATTGACATAATATTAGAATTATATTTGCTGATTTAGCAAATATAATTCTAACAATATTATGTCAATGTTACTAGCAATTTACTAGCTCTTTAAATTGCTTCTTTATATTATATTTTAAAGTATTCTAAAAAATTTACTTTGAAAAAATAAAAAAAATTTGCTTTGAGATATAAGATATGCAATTTATTAATTTGATTGAAAAATAAGATTGTTTCTCAATTTACTTAGGTGTTCCTTATGAAAAAGCAAGACCAACATTTCCAGAATGCCCTGTGGGTAGTCCTATGGTTTATGAAGACACAAATCTACCTGTTATCTGTGATCCTAAATCTAATTATCAGTTGTGTCCTCTTGATCATATCTGTACAATTAATCAACCTAATGAAGCAGGTGTTTGTTGTCCAAATGCAGGTATGGTGGACAAAAATTTATTGAAAATTAAATATAAATTTTTATTATTAATTAGAAAAAAATTCTAGATATTAATATAATATATATAACAAATAATTTATATAGTCTACTATTAGAAGGAGAATTGAAATTAAACCCAATTAAGTTTCACTTTTCTTCTTGATATTTATCTTGAGTTATGCTCATTTCTGTATTTTATTAATTTTTCTCCTCTTAAACTGAACAAGAACTTCAAAAATCATTTAAGAATATTGTTTATTAAATATGATTTGGTTCAAAATATTTTAATTGTGTATATGATTCTTTACCTAAAAAATGGTTTTTATTTAATGTAATTTAATTTATATAAGGTTACTGAATCATACTTAATTATTTCCCAGTTTATCCATTTAGTGTTAATTTAAATAAATTATTCTGCAATTTTTGTTAAGATTATTAAAATAGATATTCATAATTTTATAAACATTAAAGAATTTCTATTAATATTAATAGATCTTAATGAATTTTAAGAGTTTTTGTTTTATCATAGCTCGAAGTCAGCGTCCATGCTTAGGTCTTGTCTGCAGACTAGGATGTGACTATGGATTTGTTCTTGATGATAAAGGATGTCCACTTTGTGAATGTAGAAATCCATGCAAGGTAAAATAAAAAAAAGTAGAAATAGAAATACACAAATTTACAAAGAAAGAATTTTAGATACATATTTATATCAGTAGGATTTATATTAATCGATAAAATAAATTTTTTACAAATCGAAACAGTAAAACAACCATGAAATAAATTTAGCACTAAAATTATTTCAAGAGTTTCCAATATTTTTTAATATTGACTTAGATTTATTTATTAGTTAATATTATTAGACTTACTTATTAGGAATTCATCTTTTCATATATTTATTTATTCTCTTATGTGTTTTTGTATTGTAATAATTATAAAGAATGTATCTTATTTCAAAATTATATAGTTATATTATTTACTGGTAAATGTTATATTTTTAATTGATATGATCATAATTTCAATATTTTCTTTCAAGAATGTAAAATGTCCAGAAAATAACATTTGTCAGTTTTATGAAGTAAAGTGTGCTTCAAATTGGTGTCCACCTTTACCTCAATGTAAGTTTAAAAATTTTAACTTTAATATCTTAAAATTATTAAATTTTAATTCACTGTTTTTTAAAGAAAATTAAATCTCTAGTGGTTGCAAAGCATTCTAATGTATTATCAATTGTTTATATATATTAAAATTGAATATATTATTGAATAATAAAAACATATTGTATTCAGTATAAAAATTATTAGCATTATATTATGTTAATTTTGTGCTTATTTTTAGTAAGTTCTTCTCCTTAATCTTTATTGTTTATAATTAGTATTTTTCTATAAAGTTTAAAGTGATAATATAGCAGAAACTTTTTTATTTCTAACATTGACATAATATTAGAATTATATTTGCTGATTTAGCAAATATAATTCTAACAATATTATGTCAATGTTACTAGCAATTTACTAGCTCTTTAAATTGCTTCTTTATATTATATTTTAAAGTATTCTAAAAAATTTACTTTGAAAAAATAAAAAAAATTTGCTTTGAGATATAAGATATGCAATTTATTAATTTGATTGAAAAATAAGATTGTTTCTCAATTTACTTAGGTGTTCCTTATGAAAAAGCAAGACCAACATTTCCAGAATGCCCTGTGGGTAGTCCTATGGTTTATGAAGACACAAATCTACCTGTTATCTGTGATCCTAAATCTAATTATCAGTTGTGTCCTCTTGATCATATCTGTACAATTAATCAACCTAATGAAGCAGGTGTTTGTTGTCCAAATGCAGGTATGGTGGACAAAAATTTATTGAAAATTAAATATAAATTTTTATTATTAATTAGAAAAAAATTCTAGATATTAATATAATATATATAACAAATAATTTACTTAGTTAAAAATTTACTTTGTTCTATAATAGATAGATGTCATAAAAATCTATTAAATTAATTTATCTCAATATTCAATTTTATTATCATCATCAGTTCTATATGGAATGAATTAAACACTGTATTATTATAATAATTTATTTTCTCTTGACAAATATTTTATCTTATGAATATTTATTATTAATCATATAATAATCATTCATTTTTCATATTCACAATAAATCTGAGTTATTAATTTAATATTAATAAATAAGTAAGCATAAATTATATTTGTTTAGCAGATAGAACATACATTCATAAAACAGATTAGAATTTTTCATTCAGTAGAAGATAGATTTTTCAATTCTTTGGTTGGATATATGATTTACATCAAATTGCAAGGTTTCTTAATGTTGGTGAAACACATCATCATCTCAATCTATATGTAACAGAAAATATGAGAAAAGACAAATTTGGTTTAATTCATGCCAATTCTTCTACAATTAGTGCAATTTTTTGCAGATATAATCAGTGCTGGCTTATATCCTGCAGAAAATTTCAAAAAACAGAACAGAACAGAAATAAAACTTTTGCATAACTCTGCACCTCCAGAGCAGTTGTTGAAAGCATGACATGTACCATTTTAAACATTAAAATAAAGTTTTTTTTCTGTTTTGCTTCCTTTAGCAATTTTTCCTTTTCACTTATTTTAGTTAAAAGCTAAAAATAAATGAAATGGAAAAATAGAATACTAAGGCTGAATATCCTAAACTTTAAAAATATTGAAAATACAAATAGCTACCAAATGATAATTGTTTTTTTTTCACTCCATCACTTTATTTCATTTTATACATAATATTAATAAAATGTATGATTTTTCAAGTTTATATTAACATTTATTAAATAGAAAATAGTTTTGATGTTGACAATATCCAACATCACAGATTTAAAAATCAATTGTATCACTCTTATTCACTGTAGAGAACTATATATCTTGTTCAAATGCATTACCACAGAAATGAAAAGACAAGAATTTTTATAGTCTAGTACCATTACAATTATCAACTTTCATGTCTTAATCAACAATGAGTGTGAATAACTGCTCATTTTCAAAAATTTTTCTTTTGTTGGACAGACTGTAAATATAAAAGTCATTATCTTAATTATAAATACAGTACAGCATCGATTATCCGAATCAATTGGTGACTGGGGTTGTTCGGAAAATCTATATTTCAGATAACCGATTATGTACGAAAAAATATATTAACCTATCCCATGTTGAAATTTTTCTCCATTGCGTGTCGCTTCGTGTTGAATTTTCATCGATGTTAAGCCTAACGAAGACTATTGTATCATTAAAAATTATTTTTTTTATTTTGTACAAACAAAATAAATATATTGAAAAATATAAAAACAATAAAAAATTATACTTCAGAAGTTAATTTAGTATCAAAAACGTAAAATATTTGAGTAGCCCAAGACATAGCCAAAGATTGCAGCGCCACAGCACTGGCGAAAATTTAAATTTGCGACTGGATTTCTTTCGGATAATTGACTTTCAGATAATCGACACTCTACTGTATTATGAATACAAAATTGAAATTATGTAATGTTGAGAATTGATTAGAAAATAGTGTAAACAAAAGTAAAAGTATTACTCATGATCAAATATAAACTAATGCAGTGGTGTGCAATCCTTGAAAATGGTGAAATTGCCACTTCCCTTGTATTTCTAAAATATAAAGACATATTGTGTGATTATTTTCATATTTTAATGTACTTTGAATTAATTAAAATTAATATTTTATTATAACCACATTATGTATCTTATTACAAATTTCTAGACTACATGTGAAAAAAATGATAAGATTCCTATTGTGTATTTGAATATAAGTGGTGTAATGGAAGTGCTGTATTGTCGAATACGGACAGCTTCCAAGCAGCCAGATTATACGCATTTGTGCATGCGCTTTACAGAGCACCAACCTCAGACAGTTTAGCTGGTGGAAGCTACACACCAAAATATTTTATAACACTTACAATGATTCTAAACAGGACTGGTTCTGGGCTGTTAGCCACCTGCATGCTAGATATTTGCTCCATTATGTGAATCATGAATAGATTTATAACTTAACCCAACTGATAGGAGTTTACTGGTATGTTTTTATGATAGTTCTGCATAGTTGACAGGAGTTTAAAAAAAATCCATTAAAATATTTGATATATTTATTCTGCTCTCACATCTTGTATTACAGATTTCAATGTTAAACTAGTGATATTACGATTTATTATGTCTCATCTATAAGGGAATGCAGAAAAAAACTGTAGTATTCCCCCGTAGGATGAGGCCTTCAGGGCTAAACAAAATTTAACAGACAAGTCAGCTTTACAAATATAATAGCTTTTAATTAATTACTTCCCATTGCTACGATTGCAATGTATACATAAAACACAAAATTGACAAATTTTCACAGTATTCACATAATCAGGTATGACAACACACATGTTATGCACTTCCCTCCTCTCCTAAAAAAAGGGGCTCAAGTCACATTATAAGTGGGGGAACAAAAAAAGATGCGTAACAAAGAAAACTTCACAAACTAGTCTTTTTGGATAAATCCTCCGATGATTTTCTTTCCCTCTGACACGTCGTAGCTTGATGTAAAATCGTTGTTATTCGGAAGAAAACGGATTGCCATATATCTCTCTCTGTCTTCATTTTCGATCCTTTCAATCTCGGTGTCTCAATCTCCTATATACGTGGTCAGAACACTGCCAAACCTGGAACAAGGAAGAATATCTCCTCAGACATGTGGGTCACAACCTTTTATACCATGCCAAGTGGATATCCTCTTCACATAACTACTACTGACCAATCCGACGGCCAACATAGAGTGAACCCGGGAAGGGTGATGCTACAAACAAAACAGAAGGGGTTGGGGGAAAAACCAAAACAAAAAAAAATAGTTGCAAAGCACTACAAAACACATACAATTCTTGTACAATGCTAAAAAAAATGAACTGTTACTTTGGCAGCATCATTTACAACTAAATTTAATGAATGAGATGCACAAGATACCAAAAAAACTCTTTAGAATTTATTTTCCTTAAATTTACAATTTATATATCCGTTGTCATAAAAATTTGTCTTTCCACTACTTTCCAAAGACTACAAATATTCAAGTACAAAGTAGCTGTTTCAACTTATTTCTACTTAAGCAGTTGTTAAATAATTAAGAGATTAGGGAATTAGGGACGTAAATAAAACCCTGCTGAAAGAGCTGAAATTTTACTTAAACAAAAGCTTAACCAAACCAATCTCTAGCCAAGTACAGTGGGGACTTATTTCTTTGTAATATTAGATGTAATAAAGACAGAAATTTTTCCAGTTCAGTGAGAGTAACCGAAAAGTTGTAAATTTTGGAAATTTCCGTGGACACCTGGTCTTAAAATGAATTATAGTAGTTAGAAAACTAATGACAGACAATCTATTAAGTTTAACATATGTAGGTTTTTACAGCTATGGTGAGAAATGTTTAAAATTTACAACAACCCTGTCGCATCCTTTGAGGTATACTAGTGTTGTAACAAAAGAGGCATTTGACATTGACGAGTAGTCACCCACCAGTGGCCAAGTGGTCTTCATATCCTGAATATTGGGAATAGTTCAGTCGTGGATTCTCGCCTCGCTTGGACAGGCTGGCCACTTGGAGTTTTTCAGGTTTTCTCCATGTCTGTAATGCCTAAATAGGGACCAGTTTTCCTTAAAAAGATCTCCCAGACAGCATCCCCCTAGGCAGATCGCCCAAGTGTTGTGTTGCCATAACTTAACAACAACATTGATCGGTATCAGTACCCTCGGGATTTGGCAGTCCCGAGAAAGAATATTTTATGTTATTTTTATGTATGGTTTTTTACAAAGCTATATTTAATTATAATTTTCTTTAAAAGTATATTCATACAATTGAAGAATATTTTGTACCAGGTATGTATATCCACCACACATTTTATTTCACTAAGTAAATTTTTATTATTTTATTTTTAATTGTAGCCCTTATATCGTGGATAGCAATTCAGAATGTAATTGGGGATATTAAAAATACATTTAGAGAACTGTACAGTTTTTACTGGCTTATCAAACAAACAAATATGAATGGACCCTAGACCATCACCGACGTGCAATTAACTGATTGTCCCTGGAAGTCGGCTTCTTACAGAAACACAGTTTCCCTATCATCAAATGTCATGGCACACCACTGAATTAATAGAAGAATTGTCATTTGAAGTTTAATTAATAATAACTAATAGTTTTACTTCTTAAACATAATCAGAACTCTATTTTCTGTGCTTATCATAAATTATAATTGATATGCTATTTTAATTTCATTATCATAATTAAAGCTTGTCAGAATTTGAAGTACATACTTTGTGATAAATTCATTTAAGAAGTTGTTTCTAAAGAATTGATTGATAAATTATTTTAAACTGTCATTCATTATAATTATTGTTAAGAATATTCTATTCTTAAAAATAATTGTAATGGATTTTTAATTATAATTTTTTAAATATTCAATTAAAAATGCATTTTCAGTAAATTATTTGCCAGTTTCTCTTAATTCATATATATAATTTTTAATACTTAATCAGATTATTATGTCAATCATAAATATTTATTTTTTACTTAGTAAAATTTTTAAATTTCTATATTTTGACAAACTTGAACTTTATTTTATTTCTTTAGAATTAGGAACAAATTTTTTGAATAGTTCTGATGATATTTTATCATCTGATACAAAAAGTTCTCCAACTGAACTGACCAAATTGGGTGCATGCCCTAACATTCAATCATGGGAAAGTGAAATTTGTTCAGATGAATGTAAAACAGATAAGGATTGTACTGGTCCTCAGAAATGTTGCAAAAATGCTTGTGGAGCTTATATTTGCAGAGATCCAGTTGGTATGATGTTTATATATTTATCAAAATTCTTAAATATTTATTTTTATGCAATTAAATCAAAACTTATAGATTTAATTCATATTACATAATTTTCCTAATTTAATTTAATTCATGTAAATTACATTAGACAAAATTAAAATTTTAAAACTTTTTAGTTTGGTACTAACATTAATTTTATTGAATCCAATTTTGTAGTTTTTCAGTTACAATGGATTGAATTCTGTTTGATTTAAATAAATAATTTTGAATTTTAGGAATGACAGGAAAACCAGGACAATGCCCCTATCTTGTACCAGTAAATTCAGAATCATGTGATTATGAATGTTCTTCTGATTATGACTGTGATGATACACAAAAATGTTGTTCAAATGGTTGTGGTACTCAGTGTCTTTATCCTATTACATTAACTGGTAAGCATGTTTTTGTTATTAAACATTTAAACATATTTTTTATCAAACATTCTATTGAAAATTTTATTTTATTTTAAATATTATCTGTATTAAATGCTTATTTCATGTAGCTAACTGTTTAAATCTACACAAAAAATGTTTTTGTCATATTAGGAAGCTGTCCTAAAATAGAATGAAAAAGTTTCTTTGTGATAAATTTAAACAGTTGGCTATCTGAAATAAGCAAAGATGTGGATATGTAAAAATGTTTTTCATTTTATTTCATAGTATATTATATTCAGCTCTTTACATAAACTATGAATTATTGATTTTTATTTAAAAAATATATGAACATAAATATATTTGCAGCCTGTCAGCATCAAAGAGCAGTAGCTGAACACCGCAGTCGAGAACTAGGAATTCCTGCATCACGCATGTATTTACCTTTATGTACTAAAGATGGAAACTTTGAACCTATTCAGTGCCATCCAATTAGTCATATCTGTTGGTGTGTTGATGAAAATGGTGTAGAAATTGCAGGAAGCAGGACATTACCTGGAGGAACTGCCAATTGTTCTTGTAAGCATTATTAAGTTGTATTAAAAATTTTTTATATATACTAATGTATCAAAACACCTACTAAAACACCTTTTCTTGCAGCCGACGCTTTATTATAACGACTTTCAAACGTTTTCGATCTTATTAAAAGACCTTTCTCAAGAAAATAAAATTAACTAAGTAACAAAATAAACGACATAATCGTAAATCAAACGCTTAGTACGAATAACTGTTTTTTAAATCTTTCGAACTCGCTTATAATCCGTTGTACATGACGTCATTGTAACCGGAAATATAAAAAGATTACGTAACTATCTAAATATAAATACTTAAAGATGCCATCTCCCTACATCGTTCAAAAAATATAATTTGAGATACATATTCACTATTTTCTTCAATTATTAATTTTATATTAAGCTAGAGGACCATGCTGCTGATATTTTAGTCGATTCCCGGAAGTTGATTGCAAGGCCTTTATGCTTTGCCTTACAAATCTGCCAGGCTTCCGCGTAATGTCGGTGTCTCCTGTCTCGAACTATCTGCATTAGTCTTGCTTGGTCCCATTCAACATTGACGTCTTGCTGGTCCGCTAGAACGTAGGTGGCTAGCGCAGTGCAAGGTTGTTTTTTTCTTATATTTGCTTGATGTTCTGCTAACCTGTCTTTGATACTTCTTCCTGTTGCCCCTACATATATTAATTTACTTCGTCGCCTTGAGTCCGAAACTGGAATTTTATATACCCCGGGGAGTGTTCTTCTGTCCACTAAATCTTTATCAGATCGCAGTAGTTGGTACGTGGTGCGGGTTCTTTTATATATGATTCTTTTGTTCTGGGCCTTTCCGATGCGTCGGAAAATATTATTCAACGACGCATTATATTCCATCGTTAACACTCCTTCATTATGAGGTAAATTTCTCCTCTTAAGGCTCCTACTACTCTTGTTGGTAATAGCTTTAAGATTAATCCCGTACTTTCTGGCTAAGTTATATACATAATTCAGTTCATCCTTTCTATCATTTGCATTGTTACAGTGCGAATAAGCTCTTGCGATTAACGTTCTGAACGCTGCTATTTGATATTTTGATATTAAAATATGCAGTCTAGAAAGAAATACTAATGTATACTGTTTACTGATCTTAGCTATTATATTTTTTTACAGCTGCAGGAATTTGTGAACCAATTGACTGTGATTTACAATGCCCAAATGGCTTATATCTTGATGAGCATGGCTGTCCCATTTGTATCTGTCGTGACCCATGTCAGGTTAGTTACAAATATATAATTATAATTTGAATTATTTAAATTTTATTATTTAACAATTACAAATATTACAGAAATCACTTTTAGCCCTAAGTATAATTAAATTAATTAAAATATCTATAACCATAAGGCAGATAATAGTAAGGGCTTATCACACCAATGATAATGGGCACAAATGCTCAAGAATCAAAGTAAAAACATTTAATAAAACAAAAGGGTGTACAATAAGATGATTACATAAGTATAAAAAACCGTAAAAATCTAAAATGCATTTCGGAGTATTTTTCAGCAATATTTCGGCTAACTATTTTTGTATCAGCACCCTGTTTGTCACGTTACCATGCAACGTTAGGAAGAAATATTACTCCTGTCTACATTGATAATGCTTACTGCTCATACAGTCATGGCAATGGTTTCATCTTTATATTGTATAGCTTTAGGCATAGTTTTAAGTTTAATTTTAAATTTATTATTTTTTTCATCTTGTATAATTTTTAAGTATACTAAGATCTCTCGTTATTACCAACTGATGAGGGACTATTTTTCCATTGGAAAATAGTCCATAATGCATTTTGGATTTTTACGGTTTTTATACTTATGTAATCATCTTATTGTACACCCTTTTTGTTTTATTAAATATTTTTACTTTGATTCTTGAGTGTTTGTGACCATTATCATTGGTGTGATAAGCCCTTACTATTATCTGCCTTATGGTTATAGATATTTTAATTAATTTAATCATAAACAGTTCAATTTGGCAAATTTAATCTCTTAGTGATTTTACGTGTTGTTTTTCGGCAGTTTGCTTCAATCAGTACCTTTATTTTGTTTTCATTGGTTTCAATTGGCCATCCAGAACATGGTGCATCTTCAATATTGAAATTGCCAGAAACGAAATTTTGTAAACCAGTTTTGGCACTGTCATTCTGTCAATACATTTTCTCCATACATGTCACACAATTTTTTTCTAGCTTGAACAGCATTCTTACCTTTTCGGTAATAAAAGAGCAAAATATGCTGAAAATGCTGCTTTCTATCTTCCATATTTGATAGGACACAAAAAATGAACAATTGCACAAAATCAAACAAAATTTTTTACAAATAAGCCTCAAAATGCTTGCTGTCAAAATATTCAATGATAATATGGTTTAGAATGAAAATGGTGGGAAAAATACAACTAATCCGTCTAGTGGTAAAAAAAACAACCCAATTTCTGAACAACCCAATATTTTATGAAAAAGGCAGCATTTGTGGATTTGGCATAACATATATATTATAAAAATTGCTTATGCCTCAATATAATATATTAGGTAATGTGAAGATTTTAATGATAATGAATATGATATATTTATTATTTAACATATACATATTGGTAGATCTGTTTCCATTGAGAGTAAGAGTACAATATGCAATTTGTAAACTTTCTAGAGGGGGAAGATCACTTGGTTTATATATAGTAGTTTTACAATAGTATATCATTTTGAATAACTTTAAAACATGCATGAAACANAATTAAAATTATTTTTAATGGTATCACAATATTTTAAAATGTGAATATGATAATCCAGTAAAATTCTGCTCTAAACTCAACTTTTGTATTAAATTTTAAATCTTGTCATTAACATTTCAATATTTTTTCATAAAGTTTATTACGTTTTCAAGAGAGAACACAAATCATTATTAGAACACTCAGAAGTCTATTCCATTCTACTTTCCCAACCTTTAGATAATACTATCATGGAATATATTGAGACCACAATGCATCACATTGTGACCACAGGGTTAGAACCTCTTTGATGCCACGTCAGGACTGACACCATCATGTCTTTAACGGACACAAAAATCACGATGGCCATTAGTTATTACATTCATGCATGATCAGTCGTGTATGTAGATGCTTGGACTCAGAATGGAGATGGATTGAGATAACCAACCGAAGAAGTGCACTCCATAACAAATTTATCATTTAACAATACCCGTTTATTTACCTATACTATTTACAAATCTTTATACAGACATCAGTTTAGATGCTTAGTGAATGCTAGTTATAAAACATAGGGAAAAAGGTAAACCTTATCACAACCCTGACCACGTGAGAGAGTTTACAATCGTTTGCATGTTGATAAATACCTTAGTTCACAGAAGTTGGTCTATCTTCAGATTAGGGAATTGATCGAGGTTAGAAGCTTCAACGAGTCAAAAGAGGTGATGTCTCTATGTCTTGGGACAGGTGGATGTTAGACGATGATGGCTTAAGAAGTATCCAGAGGATCAGTGAGCCCATAAGTCCAGAGGTGGTGAACTGTTGGTGATAATAAATGAATGACGATTGTCATCAATCCCCTCTTTTTATTAGGGGGTCCTCCATGGGTTTTTCCCATGATCTTATTAGGAATTATTATACATCGGGGCCAATAGTTGAAATTTCGATTGTTGGTTTCAGGTGACACATTAGGAAGATGTCACCTTTGAAAAGAAGTGAATCCAGAGAAAGATATGATCATATCCTTCTAGTTTTTTATTAAGTGTTGGGGAAAAATAGAATTTTCTTCACATGAGTTTAAGTGTTATTTTTTTTTAAAACGAATGTGAAAAAGTTTATAGCCAAAAAAAATGTTCACTAAATCCGGGTTCTCACATCATCATTCCATCATTCCATTCAATCAAGTAAAAAAGACAGAATTGGCAAAAATGGTGCTAGATAATAATTTTGTCTCCATATGGAATAATATTGTTATTAAAATCAGTCATAAATCTGAAAACAACTTTTATTTGGGAAATGCTATTCATCTTAAAACAAAAACCAATTAATCAACCAACATTTACAGTAAAAGTTAACTATTTAAAAGATCATTATTATTCCAGATTGCTGAAACTTTATCTGCTAAATATCAAACTAAAACAATATTAGAAAATTTGAATCTATCTTTTTACTACAGAATTTCTTAAATTTTGATATAATATTTGATAGGGTTTGTCAGTTTTTAAAACCTGGTTTTAAAAAATCGATTTTTTGAAGAAATTTATGTAATTTGAAAACTGGGTTTTCCCAAATAAAAAAACCTGGTTTTTGAACCTAGACTTAAACACAAAAATTCATTAATTATTTGATTAAAAACATCAACATCTTGACACAAAACCATCTCTGGCATAAAACGGGAATATTGTTAAATACTAAGTTTCATAAAACTAACTACAAAAACAAAAAAATCCTATGTCTAAAAAGCATCCAATTCTCCTTACAATAGGGAGAAATCTTGCAACAATGGAAAAACAATAGAAAGATTTGTATACTTAAAAGAATGTGTTGTTTTAGCTTTGAATTACATTGGTGCTTCTAACATGTGGAACGAAGCAGAGTATTGTAAAATTGTAAAGCTCCTTAAAGTTTTAGGACCAATACATTTAGCAGCTGATGCCTTAGGATGATAAGATGCAAACCTTGACATCCTATTTATTAACAAATGAAGGCATATTTGAATTTCTGTTATGTGAATTGAAAAATTTGAAAACTGAAATTAGTTTCCAAGTTGTTGCATGCTGTAGAATTCAAGAGAGAAGTCAAATGGGATTAGTAACACTTCTCCTTTATTTACAAAATCCACAGAACATTTGGACAAAGTTGTCTAGTGTATTTTTTCCACTAGCTACAAAATCTGATATCATTAAGTTATCTGGACAAATACAGGTAACCCCGTATAACACGGCACTTCTATAGCACGGATTCGCTCTAACACGGTTCGAGAATTGGTACCATCCCCCGTATAACACGGTACTTTTATAGCACGGATTCACTCTAACACGGTTCGAGAATTGGTACCATCCCCCGTATAACACAGTACTTTTATAGCATGGATTCACTTGACACGGTTTGAGAAATGGGTAAAACCCTTCTACAACATGAAATGTAATAAATTTTTACATACTTAAGTACTAATAGTTCACGAAAATTATTATTTTCGTGAACTATTAGTACTTCAGTGTGTAAATTTTCTTTTCTCGTCTCCATACACATGGTCCTTCGCGAAAATTGTTTCAATTTTGCCAGATCTCGACGCTTCTGCTTCTGGTGTTGCCAGATGTTTTTCCGTTATTCCATAAGTGCTTAGCACCATATAAGGAAAATTATAAAGATCTTTTAACTAGAAGCAAGCAATCTAAAATTACATACACTTGTTGCAAAAGGTAAAGCATGAATCTGAAAATAATGCAGAAAAATGCTCAGAGGATAACGATAACTTGCCAAAAATAAAACGCTCTCGATTAATAGTGCTTTTAGTGATGACAAAGAAAACATTGTTTACATTAATATGTATCACTTAAGAAAATTTTAATAAAGATATTTATCTTAATTATGAAAATATAGTAGCATGTTTTTTAATTTTTGGAACCTAACCCTCCTTTTCGTACTAGTTCTTTGTTTCGTATAACACGGCAATTTTTTGGAACGTAACTACCGTGTTATACGGGGGTTACCTGTATTATCAAGATTATATTCAAATTATTCTATAGAAGATGACTACAATGATGAAAAAGTGGTGAAGAAGAAAATCAATCCATAGCTTTAAAAAATGCTATGGAAAAATCAATACATAAATATCTCCAAGAACCTGAAGAAGTGATTTCGTCCAGCCCTAAGACACTAAAAAAAGGGTTTAGTATTAGAGGGCAACAAACAGAACAACAAAAAATTTAGATTTATTATTTAATGCTTTAAAGACGATTAAACCCAGCTCAGTAGCAAGTGAGAGCATTTTTCCTATTTCTGGCAATTTTGGGTGCAAAATAAGGACACAATTGAGCAATAGATTTATAGACGATTTTTGCTTTCTAAAATCATATTTTCTTAGGAAAAATAAGAAATAAAATAATATTTTGTAGGCATTTATTATTATTCATTTTTCTTTATGGTTTTCTACGAAACTTTTAAAATAAGTTGTAAATATCTCTTAGCTCCATTTTTTGGGGTGGGGCAAAAATTCAAAAACCAGTTTCATAGAAAAGTTGATATTCAAAAACCAGATTTTTAAAAAGTCGGTTTTTGTATAAACCCTAATATTTGATTATGGTTTCAATTCAATAATTATAAATTTAAAATATAAGAAGTTAAATCTGATAAAGATTACAGTTAAAATTTAAATTAATATTATATATATTATTCAGTTTTATTAAAAATACTGTATNTAGGAATTTCTGTTATAGAAACCCACGTTATAGGAGGGTCGACTGTACTGCTTCTGTGTTTGTCATTAGATTTTTATACAAAATGATACAAAAATAAAGTAATATAGTTTTTGATATACTAAAAAATGTAGCTTTGATTTTTATTGATTTTGAAAAATCTAAAATTTCTTAACACTTTAGGAATGTATGAATAATAGGTCAAGAGTATCTAAAACATTTGAATTGAACAGATCAGTGGAATTACAGTAACTGTTTGGTCATGTTTCAAGAAAAACTAACAAAAATTATTGAACAGACATTTTAAAATTTCTAACAGAATTACATGATAGCAATATTACATTATACAGTAGAGCGTCAATTGTCTGAATGCCAATCAACCGAAATGTTGGTTAACCAAAAGCGTTCCAATCAGAATGTTTCGTGCTGAGTTGAACGTTTTTGATACTAGATTAACTTATAAAGTATATTGTTTTTTGTTTTTATATTTGTCAATATATATATTAAAATAANAATTGAAATTTTAATCATTCATATTTAATTTTGTCATAATATTCACTGACAACAATAAGTCAGTTTCAAAATTATAACATTGCCCCAAAAATTGTGAATTTGGAAAAATCCAACAAGGTGCGGTGAGCAGTGATGCACTTAAGATTTAATCTTGGGGAGCCAAGTTAAACAGATAAAAAAATTTTTAATGCAAATTCAATAAAATTTCCACCTTTTGTGACTTCTAATTCATAAGTAATATAGAAATAGAAGACTTCAATATACTCAGATTCCTTAAACACTATGACACACAAACCTTATATCTCTGAGAACCAACATTTATTGCTTTAATAAACGTTTTCAACCCAATCAACAGGCCATCGTCAGGTATTTTCAATTTTTTAGAACGGTTTTATGATGGTTCTATATTCGAACAATTATGCAAAAGAAATTCAAATTACACTGAACACTTTGTCCAAATATCAAATATACCAAAAATGTAACAAACAATGTAAATATCTGAAATTGAATAAACAGAATAAAATAAAATAAAATACAAATATACTAACACAATATACAGAATTATATTGACAGAGTACACGTTACATATTAGATTTTACTGCACTATTTTTGATCATATATTTCCAGGCCAATGGAAAACTGTGCATCTTTGTAATTTAAACATTTGCCAGTAGGCTAGATTTATATATTTCAAACTTTTCTAAAGTCATTGCTAAAGATGGTAAGCACACCGGTTTAACAATCCTAGTTTCATTCCATTCAACAACCAAATCATCTGTTTGTGCTACTTCTGGATAGTGCTGTAGAATAGTGCTCTTTGTTTACATTGTATATATGCTCCTTAAGCCTCTTGCTGAAGTTCCTGTTTGACACCTACAAATTCCTTGTTCAGACCTAATTGATAATTTTTATATGGTATTTCGTATACCCCATAAATACACTGTTACATTTTTGGTATATTTGATATTTGGACAAAGTGTTCAAACATTTATAAATTTGAATTTCTTTTCTCATAATTGTTTGAATATAGAACCATTCTAAAATGTTCCAGAGAATTGAAAATACCTGACGATGGCCTGTTGAACGGGTTGAAAACGTTTATTAAAGCAATAAATGTTGGTTCTCAGAGATATAGAAATATAGAGATATAGTGTGTCATAGAAATAGAAGACACAACATAATATAAATAAAACATGAATTTTAATTAGAAAAATATTTTGAAAAATATACTAGTTTCTTTTCCTTTTACTTTGGGGTGCCAGAGCCCCTTATACAGTCCAGTGGTGCACCCAGGGGGTTGGCCCCCTGGGTGCACCACTAGACTGTATATGGATTTTGGTAGTTAATATTTGTTTAGTTTGTAATATAATTTACTTCTGTCCTTTCTTTCTTTTTTTAAATTAATTAAAAATATCTTCAAATATGTATGAAGCAATAATGTTTTTTGAGAAAATCTAACAAAGACTTTAAACATATCAATGATATAATACAAAAAACAGTTTTCTATTTTAAGTTTTGTTTATTAGAAAATTTCAAATAAAGTTTTAAAATAAATTATTTTTTTACATATAATATTCTTGTGAACACATTTTTTTTAAAGTCTTTTGTGGTATCTTCATTAATTAATAAAGCAGAAATTTTAGCATGGTTGGAAACCATGTCTTTATTTCATTTTTAAGTTTGAACTAGTTTTTCATTTAATGATTATTTAAAAATTTTTTTTTTTAATTTCAGGTCTTCCAAATCTTGAAAATCCATGTCCTTTTGGAGAACCATTACATAATATCAATTCCAGTAGTCTTTTTCAATGTGGTCCTCTGGGTGGACAATGTCCTTCATCACATAAGTGCCATCTTAGTCCTCTTGGAGAATATGCTGTTTGTTGTCCAAAGCCAAGTAAGATTTACAAATTAATGAGTAGAGTAATTGAAATCATGTTGCTTAAATCAAACCAAAGAAATAAAATGAAGACTCAAAAGAAATGACTAATTAAGTTGATGTTGAGTTTATGTAGTTTTAACTGTGCTAGTCTGTAGAATAAATTTAAAATTTTAGTTTCACTTCAATGAAAAATCTTGAAGTGAAATTTTTAAAATAAAGATAATATAAAATTAACAGATTTTTTGATGTTTTTAATAAAAATATGTCTCTAAAAATATTTCTCTTTTGTAATATTACTTTTCTATTCAACTTTTTAATCATTCTTTCATATATTAACCATTTCATTAATCATTTACATATTCACTAATCATTATTCTCCCAATTTCTTTTATTTTTTTCTATTTCTTGTATATAAATGATTTTTATGAGTAATCCATGAAAAATTCTTACTAGAATTTGGAATAACAATAAGAATTTTTTATTTGATATTTGTTATTAAAAAAAAACATTAAAAGTTTTTAGATTATTTCATCTTAAAATCAAATTTAAATGTTTAAAGTAAATAATATATTATAAATTATATTTTATATAAACCTTTATCTTAATAGAACTTTTCTTTCTGAATGCTAAAAAACATTCAGAAAGAAAAGTTCTATTAAGATAAAGTACTAAAGTCTAAAAAAATAGTACATCTTTTTTACTGCATGTCTTAATATATCTAGTTCAATAATATATCTTTAATATTATCTATAAACTAGTAACAATTCTATAATTGTATGAAAAAATTATTACATAAATATAATTTTTTAGGAGATGTTTGCTATCAAAAACTTGATCCTGGACATTGTAAAGCATCTCTTCCTCGTTGGTATTTTGATCAAAAGGACAAAATATGTAAAAAGTTTTATTATGGTGGATGTGGTGGTAGCTTGAATAATTTTGCTTCTAGAGAACATTGTGAAAATACTTGTGCAGGTATTTCTGTTTGTTTATTTTTAAAAATTTGAATATTTTTTTTTTTTAACTTATAACAAAAATCCTAAAATTATGATGGGAAACATTTAAAGGAATAAAAAGAGACTAAAATTCTATTGGTACTGAATTTTTGATAACAGAAAAGAAACCAAATTACTACTTCAATAAAAAATTGTATTAAAAATTTATAATATGTATTTTTTCTGTCAAAAATTAGAAAGAGAAATCAATAAAGCTTATATAAAAAATTAACAAAACAAATTAGTTTAGTGTTACAATTTGTATTTTTTTTTTTATGGATAAAATTTTTATGAGAAAAGCAAGTATTTTATATAAGAATATGTTATTTTATAAATCATTTATAAAATTACATTATTTATATTGTAAAACTTTGTTAATAATAAATATAAAAAAATAAAAATTTATAAACTTTTTCAACTTTTACATTTTGAAATTGTAAAAGTTGAAAAAAATATTTTTTTTGAAAAAAAAGGCATAAATTTTCTTTAAACTGATTTTATTTTATTCATTATAATATTTAAATCTGTAAAAATAGGACTTTAATAAATTGTTTGATATTATGATTAGGGTAATAGTTTCTTCAAATTTCACATTGAAGAAATATATTTTCTGACAATTATATTAAATTAATAATTAGTGAGGTTATAAATAATATTAAAATCATTTAAAATATATTTTATATTATTTTTCAGTTATATCATCATGTGAACATACTTGGGAACATAATTACAAATTACTAAAGAACAGTGAAAATGTGATCTTTATTCCTAAGTAATATATTTTAATATTATATGAATTATTTTAAATTAGAAGTAATTTTTACAATAATTTAACTATATTTAACTGTCATCAGCCTGTTCTGACCCCATGTTATATACATAGAAAAATAAATACTACAGTAGAGCGTCGTTTATCCGAATCAATTGGGGACTGAGGTTGTTCGGATAACTTATTTTTCGGATAACCGATTATGTACGAAAAAATATATTAACCTATCCCATGTTGAAATTTTTCTCCATTGCATGCCACTTCGCGTTGAATTTTCGTCGATGTTAAGCCTAACGTAAACTTTTTTAAATAATAATCGTGGCTATTGTATCATTAAAAATTATTTCTTTATTTTGTAGAAACAAAATAAATATATTGAAAAATATAAAAACAAAAAAAAAATATACTTTAGAAGTTGATCTAGTATCAAAAACGTTCGATTCAGCATGACACACAGTCCTCAGAAAAACACCACACAAAAGTTCCAGTGCTGCCAGCTAAAACACACTTCAACAAAAAAAAATATTGGAGTAGCCCAAGATATAGTCAAAGATTGCAGCGCCACAGCACTAGCGAAAATTTAAATTTGCCAATTGGAATTATTTTGGATAACCGACTTTCGGATAAACGACGCTCTACTGTATTCTAATAGATCTATTATAGGATAAAATATTTTGAGCCTTTCTGCCTCAACTTCAGATTTAAGTTTGGTTAAGTATGTTTCATGTTGCATCTGAAGATGAGTCAAGGACATTTTATACCTATAATAAACAGACTTCTTTGCTGAAATAGCATTATTTCTCTATGTATACTTAACTAAAAAATTAAAAGATTACTTTAAGAAATATTGTTAAATACTTTAAAATAAACTACTTAACTTCTCATTTGGTTCAACTGAAATTAACATTATAGATTCAACAAAATATAAATGGTACATTATTGGGCTGCAATTTGAAAAAATTATTGATCTATGAATTCCCATTGTTGTTTGCTTGTCTGTCCTTAATCTTGAGAACAGATTTAAAGAGATGAAAGCCTAGAGCAGACATGAAAAAAATAGGGGCAAGAGACCCTGATTTACTATATACAAACTTCCAATGCAAACTGGAAGTCATGTTATTTCAATTCAAAAATTTTTCCCTGAAAGGAGTTAAATAGATGACTGGTATGACTCTTGCTAACAGGAAAAGTATAATTTATAATGTATAGAAAAATAAATACTACAGTAGAGCGTCGTTTATCCGAATCAATTGGGGACTGAGGTTGTTCGGATAACTTATTACCCTGTAGATCATACTTTTCCTCTAATCAAGATTAGAGGAAAAGTATGATCTACAGGGGCATGACACTACTAATTTGAGAATTTAAAAAAGTATGATTAAAAATTGAAGCCCTGCATTGTGATGATGCCAAATAAATAATTGCTCATTGGATTTTTAATTTAAGTTAAAACTCTGTTCATTCAAATTTATATTATATTGTAGTATTATGTTATGCTTAAATGCATGCTATATATTTTAAACTAAATCAAAATTAATTGTTTTAATCTATGTAACTAATTTTTTACAATATTAACTGCAAGTATTACAACATTATTAAATGAATATGTAATGTTAGAAAAGCAGTTCAGAATTAAGAGAAGTAAAGCAAATTGTTTAAAAATATAATTTTCATCTTTATTAATAGAGNATGAAAGAAATTTACCAAATAAATTAAAGAATTCTCCATATTCTACAATTAATCTTGCTATTCATAGTCTAAATCTTCACTTAAGAGCTGCTTTGAAAAGGTAAATACTTATATATCATTATTAGGCCTTTTTAATATTCCTATATATTTTAAATTTACATTATATTTATTTAATAGTAAAGAAATTATATAGATATATGTACTGTACATAACAATTCTATAATTACTGTCATAGTAAAATTTAGAGCAGACAACTTGCTTGCAAATGATAATGAAGTTTATTAAATGGATTAATGAAGCAAATAAATAGAAATAATTAAACTTTTAAATGCAAAAAAAAAATGAATCTACAAAAGAAAAGCAAAATCACAGTTTACTCTCTGGAACAGTTTAGTTACATAAGCATTCCTCTATTCAAACAGTTTTTTTTTTATTAACTTTTGTGAGAATATGGAGTTGAGAGATTATATTATTGAAAAATTTATTTAAAATAATTGTTATTAATTTTCGATAGAAACTTACCTATCAAAATTTTTATTAAAGTTGAAAAAGGAATTTCCTTTTTCTCTAGAGGAAAGCCATTTAGTTCCTCCAAAAATGATAGCTAAAGTGCAATGTCTCTCTCTCTCTCTAGAGTGCAATGACTTCTGTTGTGCAGCAGAATTGTAGAGAACTTTTTGTAATAATTCTATTGTATGGGATTTTCTATGAAAGGTAAGAATTCATCTTAAAACTTGTTCTTGCTAAAGCTTTTGCCAATGCTTCAGCCAATACTCTCGTCCCTCTCCCAGTTCTCTACTATGGCTTGTTCCCAAGAACTCTCAACTCGCTATGTAGAGCATGCATGTACTAATATAATTTTATTATGTAAATTCTCTCTCATCAGGGATAAATTTAGTAGGTTGGAATTTGATGTTATCTTATAGAAATATCAAAACCAAACATTTTTTATTTTATTCTTATTATAGTTTTTGAATTTCCATTTAATACATATATATGATAT
This sequence comes from Centruroides sculpturatus, assembly GCF_000671375.1. Lineage (NCBI taxonomy): Eukaryota > Metazoa > Arthropoda > Arachnida > Scorpiones > Buthidae > Centruroides > Centruroides sculpturatus. Next base: position 896,708 of record NW_019384346.1, read on the forward strand.
AGTTCTTGCATAAATAAATATATAGATATATTCTTAATTGTTGTACTATTTAATTAATGCCTAACTCCATCGTCGGCCCACATAATTCACTAATTCACATATCCCATGTTATTTAACATATTTAAATTAAACCATCCTAAAATTCTGGTCAAGTTTTTAAAATACTTTTTCCACTCAGAAAAGAACCAACTCACTAGCTAGGATGTGAAATAATAATTTATCTTAACTGATGTCAGGACTCTTATAAAGAAGGATTTCACAGATCTTTCTTCTTTATTTAATTTCCATTCTGTATGTGGGATGGGGTTGGCCCAGAGTCCCCGCTTTTCACAGATTTGTATGACCTCCTCTGCTTCATGGCATTATTAATTATAATTGATGCAGTAAATCTTGTTTAAAATTTCATTTTGCATAAATTTTATTATGAACATAATTACAGTTATATTCAATAGAAATTAATGAAAAAGTTTTTAATTTTTAAAATTTAATTTACATTATATAACATTATATCCATTGTTACTGTATGTAAAATTATTTTATATATATTATTTTAATTATAACAGTTACAGCTTGTGCTAGACTTTTGTGAATACTTAATTTAAAACTATTACAATGAGAAATAATTTATCACATTAATGAAATTGTTCTACAGGTTGCCTTCATTTTTTGCCACTTAACAAAATAATGCTTGTTTCAAATTTTCTCCAAAAAACTCAACAAATTTTTTTTTCATAATGTGCAGAATATTTTTTGCAAATGTAGAAGAATTAGCAAATTTGATAGAGCATTTAGATGCACAAAGAAAGGAGGAAATGAATGATGATAATCAGTGTGTTATAAAGGTATTAACTACTGATGCCCTTAAGTAATTTCTAATTCCAACTCATTGATAAAAAAATGTTGCAAAGTGGACTCTCATTAGGAATTAAGTGACTTTGTAAGAATTAGTTTAAATGAAGTCTTAGTACCTTATGAAATTCTGAAGAAGAGGAAAAGAAAGACACAACAAACAATTTTAGATTTTTTTATAATGTTTTATGAAAGTACATGATTCTCAGTCTAACTTATCATTGATGGATGACCCTTAACTAGGGTCATCCATCAATGATAAGTTAGATCTGTTCTGTGATGACAAGTTATATCAGTTCTGTGATGATGACCCTTAACTAGGGTTATCATCACAGAACTGAAGTTGTATGCATTGACACTGCTGTATGAGATAAACACAGTGATGGTATAAAAATTGCATCATTGATTTCAGTTATAAAGAAATAATAATAATACAGAAATTATAACTTATTATTCTTACTGTGTATCATTCTTGAATCGTGTCCAGTATCCAATCTCACAGATGGGCTTAACGGCCAAGCCTCTGAGACAGTATGAAACCTTAAACAGTTTGAAGAAATTTTCTGACAGTATGGCAAGTTACCAGCTTTTTGTAAAGATCTATATAAATTTGAGTGAATGTGTATTGTATTCAAGCTTTTAGGTAACAAATGAGGGATAATTCCTGTGGACTTTATTCATTTTCTATAGGTGTTTTATTTCTTGAGAGTTCAGTATATTTACTTAGTTTTTCTGTACAGCTATTTTGTACATTGTGTGTTTGGCATAGTGATGTCAATGATATAAGTTAAAATTAGTTTAGTTTTGTGCACTTTCTCAATGATGTTGATGATATTATTTTGTGTTTGTAAAAGATTCAGTATTAAATCTGTTATTGAAAAATATATACACAGTACAAAACAGTAGAGCATCGATTATCCGACCCCCCTATCAACCGTCACATTGGTTAACCGACCACATTCTAGTTGACAAATTCAAATGTTTGCTAGTGATGTGGCGCTACAATATTTGACTATGTCTTGGCTACTTTAATATTATTTTTGTTAAATTTTTGCATGTTTTAGCTGGCAACACTGGCTCAACCATGAAAGGGAGGCCAGTATTTAAACGAGGCTTAATTTTCTAATTCTGAGTGGTTGTTTGTTTTGTGAGCAATAAAATAATTTAAAAATAATTTTTAATGATACAATAGCGACGATTATTATTTTTAAAAAAGTTTTGTTAGGCTTAACATCAATGAAAATTCAACGTGAAGTAGGTTAATAGCGATATACTATACTAATAATGTATTTTTTCATACTTTTCGGTTATCCGACCAACCCCAGTTACCAATTGAGTCAGATAGTTGATGCTCTACTGTATATTCATTCATGGATGCCTGGAACACATCTCTATTTATTCCATAATAAAATGGATTTATTTTGCACCAATTTTGTTTTTGCTGCCTCCTCCTGAAATATCACTGGCATAAAATGAGGCCATCCTTTACTATATGCAGTAGAACGTCGATTATTTGAATGCCGATCAACCAAAACATTGGTTAACTGAAAGCATTTCAGTCAGACTGTGTTGTGCTGAATCAAATGTTTTTGATACTAGATTAACTTCTAAAGTATAATTTCTTTTGTTTTTATATTTTTCAATATTTATTTTGTTTGTACAGAATAAAGAAATTTTTAACGATACAATAGTTACGATTATTATTATAAAAATTTTTGTTAGGCTTAACATTGATAAAAATTCAACGCGAAGTGACATGCAACGGAGAAAAATTTAAATATGGTGTATATTAATATACTATTATTGAAAAAATACATTATTAATATATTATATTAATAATGTATTTTTTCATATGTAATCAGTTATCCGAAAAATCGATTTTCTGAACAACCTCAGTCCCCAATTGATTCAAATAATCAACACTCTACTGTATTTTTTCAATTTAGGCAAAAAGTTCACTTGGATTGAACAAAAATGATCAAGTAATCTATTTATTGCAGACAAGAAAGGTCCATCTAAGATCTATCATATGTAGTTTAGATTCTTTTCAGTTTCTTGTGTGAATACATGCCAAACAAAGGATGTATGCAACTGAGTACCAGAGAGAGAGAGAGAGAGAGAGAGGATATGTTTGAAGAAAATGATATTATACTTATAGATTACTGAGACATTTTAGGAAAAATATATAAGCTTATATATAAATTTAGTACTAAATTAATTAATTCTAACAACTTCAATATTTCATTTTATTTCATTAGAACTAACTTAAAATATGTAGTGTGAATTATATGATGCATGCATAATTACTTATAAACATAGAGAACATTGATAAAGCTGAATGAGTTAAACAAATTACTAACAAGTCTGTTATAAAGTACTAATTCTATTCACTGTGCATGCTTTATTGTAGTTGATATTTCAAAAAGAACTGTAACAAAATTCATGAAGGAAAGAATTGGTTTACATTGTAAAGAAAATGGTGCATGGTGATATTGATGTTTCTAAATCTGCTCAAAGGTGTCAATTGTGGATTAAAAGGTGAAATGATAGAAATAAGTGAGCAATTTAAGAAAAATATTTTGAATAAGAATACACTAACAACATTTACAAATTTTAGAAATAGGCATTTTGTTGTAAATGAATCAGTTGCAATGTCTGGCAAAAGAAATAATAATGATGTCATTCTCATTTAATTCATTCAACTTTACAAATGTACTCTTAATTGTTATGGGATCTATAAAATAAGTACTATAATTATAAATTATATGTATTTTTGGTATTACTGTTTATAGAATCAGTACTTGAGATGCTTTTCTTAATTTTTTTAAAACAAACATATTTGATAGACATTTCAAAAACAAACAAATTTTTATATTAAAATTTAATTTATAATTAGTAGTTNGAAAAAATTATTACATAAATATAATTTTTTAGGAGATGTTTGCTATCAAAAACTTGATCCTGGACATTGTAAAGCATCTCTTCCTCGTTGGTATTTTGATCAAAAGGACAAAATATGTAAAAAGTTTTATTATGGTGGATGTGGTGGTAGCTTGAATAATTTTGCTTCTAGAGAACATTGTGAAAATACTTGTGCAGGTATTTCTGTTTGTTTATTTTTAAAAAATTTGAATATTTTTTTTTTTAACTTATAACAAAAATCCTAAAATTATGATGGGAAACATTTAAAGGAATAAAAAGAGACTAAAATTCTATTGGTACTGAATTTTTGATAACAGAAAAGAAACCAAATTACTACTTCAATAAAAAATTGTATTAAAAATTTATAATATGTATTTTTTCTGTCAAAAATTAGAAAGAGAAATCAATAAAGCTTATATAAAAAATTAACAAAACAAATTAGTTTAGTGTTACAATTTGTATTTTTTTTTTTATGGATAAAATTTTTATGAGAAAAGCAAGTATTTTATATAAGAATATGTTATTTTATAAATCATTTATAAAATTACATTATTTATATTGTAAAACTTTGTTAATAATAAATATAAAAAAATAAAAATTTATAAACTTTTTCAACTTTTACATTTTGAAATTGTAAAAGTTGAAAAAAATATTTTTTTTGAAAAAAAAGGCATAAATTTTCTTTAAACTGATTTTATTTTATTCATTATAATATTTAAATCTGTAAAAATAGGACTTTAATAAATTGTTTGATATTATGATTAGGGTAATAGTTTCTTCAAATTTCACATTGAAGAAATATATTTTCTGACAATTATATTAAATTAATAATTAGTGAGGTTATAAATAATATTAAAATCATTTAAAATATATTTTATATTATTTTTCAGTTATATCATCATGTGAACATACTTGGGAACATAATTACAAATTACTAAAGAACAGTGAAAATGTGATCTTTATTCCTAAGTAATATATTTTAATATTATATGAATTATTTTAAATTAGAAGTAATTTTTACAATAATTTAACTATATTTAACTGTCATCAGCCTGTTCTGACCCCATGTTATATACATAGAAAAATAAATACTACAGTAGAGCGTCGTTTATCCGAATCAATTGGGGACTGAGGTTGTTCGGATAACTTATTTTTCGGATAACCGATTATGTACGAAAAAATATATTAACCTATCCCATGTTGAAATTTTTCTCCATTGCATGCCACTTCGCGTTGAATTTTCGTCGATGTTAAGCCTAACGTAAACTTTTTTAAATAATAATCGTGGCTATTGTATCATTAAAAATTATTTCTTTATTTTGTAGAAACAAAATAAATATATTGAAAAATATAAAAACAAAAAAAAAATATACTTTAGAAGTTGATCTAGTATCAAAAACGTTCGATTCAGCATGACACACAGTCCTCAGAAAAACACCACACAAAAGTTCCAGTGCTGCCAGCTAAAACACACTTCAACAAAAAAAAATATTGGAGTAGCCCAAGATATAGTCAAAGATTGCAGCGCCACAGCACTAGCGAAAATTTAAATTTGCCAATTGGAATTATTTTGGATAACCGACTTTCGGATAAACGACGCTCTACTGTATTCTAATAGATCTATTATAGGATAAAATATTTTGAGCCTTTCTGCCTCAACTTCAGATTTAAGTTTGGTTAAGTATGTTTCATGTTGCATCTGAAGATGAGTCAAGGACATTTTATACCTATAATAAACAGACTTCTTTGCTGAAATAGCATTATTTCTCTATGTATACTTAACTAAAAAATTAAAAGATTACTTTAAGAAATATTGTTAAATACTTTAAAATAAACTACTTAACTTCTCATTTGGTTCAACTGAAATTAACATTATAGATTCAACAAAATATAAATGGTACATTATTGGGCTGCAATTTGAAAAAATTATTGATCTATGAATTCCCATTGTTGTTTGCTTGTCTGTCCTTAATCTTGAGAACAGATTTAAAGAGATGAAAGCCTAGAGCAGACATGAAAAAAATAGGGGCAAGAGACCCTGATTTACTATATACAAACTTCCAATGCAAACTGGAAGTCATGTTATTTCAATTCAAAAATTTTTCCCTGAAAGGAGTTAAATAGATGACTGGTATGACTCTTGCTAACAGGAAAAGTATAATTTATAATGTATAGAAAAATAAATACTACAGTAGAGCGTCGTTTATCCGAATCAATTGGGGACTGAGGTTGTTCGGATAACTTATTACCCTGTAGATCATACTTTTCCTCTAATCAAGATTAGAGGAAAAGTATGATCTACAGGGGCATGACACTACTAATTTGAGAATTTAAAAAAGTATGATTAAAAATTGAAGCCCTGCATTGTGATGATGCCAAATAAATAATTGCTCATTGGATTTTTAATTTAAGTTAAAACTCTGTTCATTCAAATTTATATTATATTGTAGTATTATGTTATGCTTAAATGCATGCTATATATTTTAAACTAAATCAAAATTAATTGTTTTAATCTATGTAACTAATTTTTTACAATATTAACTGCAAGTATTACAACATTATTAAATGAATATGTAATGTTAGAAAAGCAGTTCAGAATTAAGAGAAGTAAAGCAAATTGTTTAAAAATATAATTTTCATCTTTATTAATAGAGTTTTTTCAAATTTAAAATATAAATGAAAAAGAATAAATCAAAAACAGCATTAAGGAGTTTGGAAAGAAAAATATTAATAGATTTTTATACATAACAACACACCACACCAGGAAATATGTAATGATGAACACAGAACCAATAACCAGTGTGTAGAAAACAAAAAGCTATCTCAAGACAAATGTTTTCTAGGAACTCAGAAGGAGGTAGAAAACGTTTGTCTTGAGATAGTTTTTTGTTTTCTTCACACCAGTTACAGTAGACCCCCCCTATAACGCTTAGATACGTTCCACATTAATCGAATTTTACATTGTAGGAATCATTAAATACATGAGACAATCGCAGCCCAACACGTGTGAAGTTTACGGACTAAGGCTGTTTGAAAGGTTTTCTTCTATAAAATTAACCAATTCTAGACTAATTCCACTCAACGTTTCCAAAACACGTATAATTTTTTGGGAATAATCCGTATAAACTATGCTATAAACAAAAAATTGTAGAATTACTTACCAAGTGTGCACCGTTCGACTACGCCGTTGCTCAAGCTTGTTTTCGTCGTGGAACAGAGCACGAAACGGCAGCCGCGATTTCTGATAACGAATTTTTCGCAGAAAAATAACTTGACCTTTGGAGTCATCATTAATATAAATAATTTTAATCGCTGTTGAATAAGAAATGTTTCTTTCACAAGAAATGTATAAAATTACAGTACTGTATTAGACTTACGATACCTAATTTACATACTGTACAGACAATAATAAACTCAACTTACTAGCCTAAACTCTCCGTAGCGTGGCACTAGACGGCGGAAATTATATATATAATTATAATAAAGTTACAATAAATTAAGTTAATATATAATTATGTATACAGTACCTAATTTATATATAATTAATATATAATTATATGTACAGTACCTAATTTATATATAATTTATACATAATGCTGTACAGACGATAGCAAACTCAATTTAGCTGCCTAAACTCTCGATAGCATGGCGCAGGGCGGAGGAAAGTAGTTTGGCTGCTCATCCACTATTGGTCCAGATTCTATCAATCTTGTCGCAACACGAGTCGGTGACGACGTTTTAGGAGTTCCTTTATACAAATATTGCTACAATTTTTTCGCTACGTTATAGGAATTTCTGTTATAGAAACCCACGTTATAGGAGGGTCGACTGTACTGCTTCTGTGTTTGTCATTAGATTTTTATACAAAATGATACAAAAATAAAGTAATATAGTTTTTGATATACTAAAAAATGTAGCTTTGATTTTTATTGATTTTGAAAAATCTAAAATTTCTTAACACTTTAGGAATGTATGAATAATAGGTCAAGAGTATCTAAAACATTTGAATTGAACAGATCAGTGGAATTACAGTAACTGTTTGGTCATGTTTCAAGAAAAACTAACAAAAATTATTGAACAGACATTTTAAAATTTCTAACAGAATTACATGAGAGCNATATATGAATCAATGAAATGCCGCGATAATTTAAATTGCTGTAAATTTTGAGCTTTTTTCAGGCTTCAAGCAGATCACATTATATCAAATCAGCGTTAAGCGAGGTGGCGTTAAGCAAGGTCTTACTGTACATTAAATTTTATTTCAATATGTGTCATTAAATCTTTAAGGAAGAAATAATTTAGAAGCATTTAAACTTCAGATTAAATATATATAAACATGAAAACTAAACATTTACTTTCTACACTGTCCACATTGCTTAGAAAAATATTAAAATAGTTTAAAATTATTTTTGAGCTAAATCCCTCATCTTCAGAATGAATTTTTCTGAACTGAACAGAAGTCATATATTAGAGGAGTCAAATAAATCACTTTTTACAATTACTGATATTATCAATTTTATATAGAAATTTATATATTGCTTTAGTTAAATTTTGCAACATTAGATTATTTAAACTGTTTAAGAATGCACATGTTATGGATATGTAAGCATAATTTATTGAATATTTGTTTAAATTTGAAATGTTTTGCTTGAATTTAATCTGTAATCTGCTAATGATGATTACTGAAGGTAATTAAAAACATTCATCTGTATATTAAACATTTTGTTGGTAAGATACTACAGTTTGCTGGTAGATACTAATTGATTATTTTTACATGTAATTTTTAATAATCTAAACTATAGGGAGACATTTATGATGTCTATTAATGGAATTCTTAACTTAATTAAAAATAACTGTTTATATGATAAAGATTATGTTCATGTAAAAACTAAGTAGCTGATTTTTTGTGTGAGTTTTAATTTTTTTAGTTTACATGTTATTTGTATACACTTAAATATTTGAAATTTAGTTATTTATCTTTATAAATTTATAGATGTAACAAAAAAACTGGAGAATGGGAACCATTACAATGCATGGAAGATGTGGGAATCTGTTGGTGTGTAAATGAATATGGTCAACAACTTCCTGGAACAAGTGTAAGAGGTGTTCCTTACTGCACACAACGTTAGTATATTTTTTAATATTATAAACTTATTGATCACTTTTATGGAACAATTAACATGTTAAAAAAACGTTTTTAATAGTATAATAATATAATTAAAAAAGTATTTTTAATAATGACACTATTATAGTATACAAACATTTGATGATGTTATAAAAGCTAAAACAATCAATGAGAAAAATTTTTTGAAATGGTGTTGATTAGTATGCAATAAGATAATCAGTTTCAGAAACTGAAAATTATATTCTTTTGGTAGCATTTATTAATTATTCTTAATATATTTTAAAATAAGTATTTGAGGTTCTACATAAGTTTTAAATTGTCGTTATAAGTAGAAATATAAATGAAGATTGGGTTTAAATAATAACTTTGAAAAAGTATGATTAAAATGGATATCAAGCAAATTATTAAATAAATTATAACTGTGTGAAGTATTATATAGTAATTGTAATCATCATTTCTTTATTATTCTAATATATTGGGTGATTGTAATTAAAGTGCCTTTATTCAATGCTGTCTAGAGATATTTAGCAGTCCAAATGCAATTAAATCTGGTATGGTAATATTTCATGACATGCAAAGATATTCCTATAAAAACAAAATTAGTACCATACTATAATTTACCAGTGTGACACTTTTGGCACTGTAAGCAATGAAAAAGAAGATTTATTTGAACAAGCATACATCTTTCAGCTGAATTCTAGATATAAAAGTGACAACAACTGTTGATTATTATTATTTTTTTAAGCTACAATGGCTATCACTTTGCCAGAATATGCATTTCTTGTGAAGTTGTTTTATGAAAATAATGGTAATGCTAAGACTGCACTTCAGGAATTTCACCATTTAAGAATTTGCACTGAGGACCATTGACTCCCTGTCCTCAGGAGAATTCAGTCTGTGGAAACTGGAATGGAGTTCAACTCAGTTGAACCAGATTCCAGTTTCCACAGACATATCTATCTGTGGAAACTGTACTATCTATATAGTACTATCTATTATCTATCTATCTATATAGAATATGTACTATCTATTTTGAAGCAATAGATAGTACATATCTATTGCTTCAAAAGTTGTTGATGGTCCCATGGCTGTCATTGAAAAGCCAATGAATAATATCGCAGGTACCAGTAAGCATATGCAGTGTCACAGCAGTTGAGTATATCCTATGACAGTGTGGAAGGTATTGAGAAATTTGATGCATTATCTATCTAAGATTAGCCAAACCAGCAATTGCTTGTTGATGATGGGGAAATCTGCCTGATCTTTGCATTGACCTTCCTTACCAGAATATGGTGTATGTAATGAAGTGGATATGTAGCGGTCATGGAAGATCCTGTGGAGTGACAATGCACAATTTCACTTAAGTGGAACTCTGAAAACTTTAAGTATTGCATTTGAGCCATGGAAAACGCTCATGTTTTCTAGCAGATTCCACTGCACTCACCTAAAGTTAGTCTTACGTGGATTTACAGCTACATTTATCTTTTGACCATTCTTCTTTGAAGAAGCTAGTTCCAGTGGACCTGTAACATGTTCTGTGATGGTCCAAAGATGCTGAGAGATGCACAACAGTTTTATCATACTTCAATTGCAATAGTAACAATGCCTTGAGTCAACCATTTTCATACAAAATGGAGCTCCCTGCATATTGCATATAACAGCTTCTGAAACAACATTTCATTGATAACAGGGTGATTAGCTGTGCATTTCCTACCAACTGGCCACCTTGTTCTCTGGATCTTAATTTCTGTGATTTTTAGTCATGAGAAACTTAAAAAGTATGGTTTTTTGAGAACATGTTGTATATTTGTAGTGTTAAAGACAATACTACACTGCATGAGAGAAGCATCACAGAGGGTCATGTATGGTCATTGAACATACTGTTCATTGTCTTCAAGTTTTACAGCTCTTAGAATAGGCCACATTGAGCAGTATTTCCTGCATTGCCAAAGTCATAGCATGAGTTTCTTATACAAATAAAAGTGCCATAGTAATGGATATGTAAGCATAATTTATTGAATATTTGTTTAAATTTGAAATGTTTTGCTTGAATTTAATCTGTAATCTGCTAATGATGATTACTGAAGGTAATTAAAAACATTCATCTGTATATTAAACATTTTGTTGGTAAGATACTACAGTTTGCTGGTAGATACTAATTGATTATTTTTACATGTAATTTTTAATAATCTAAACTATAGGGAGACATTTATGATGTCTATTAATGGAATTCTTAACTTAATTAAAAATAACTGTTTATATGATAAAGATTATGTTCATGTAAAAACTAAGTAGCTGATTTTTTGTGTGAGTTTTAATTTTTTTAGTTTACATGTTATTTGTATACACTTAAATATTTGAAATTTAGTTATTTATCTTTATAAATTTATAGATGTAACAAAAAAACTGGAGAATGGGAACCATTACAATGCATGGAAGATGTGGGAATCTGTTGGTGTGTAAATGAATATGGTCAACAACTTCCTGGAACAAGTGTAAGAGGTGTTCCTTACTGCACACAACGTTAGTATATTTTTTAATATTATAAACTTATTGATCACTTTTATGGAACAATTAACATGTTAAAAAAACGTTTTTAATAGTATAATAATATAATTAAAAAAGTATTTTTAATAATGACACTATTATAGTATACAAACATTTGATGATGTTATAAAAGCTAAAACAATCAATGAGAAAAATTTTTTGAAATGGTGTTGATTAGTATGCAATAAGATAATCAGTTTCAGAAACTGAAAATTATATTCTTTTGGTAGCATTTATTAATTATTCTTAATATATTTTAAAATAAGTATTTGAGGTTCTACATAAGTTTTAAATTGTCGTTATAAGTAGAAATATAAATGAAGATTGGGTTTAAATAATAACTTTGAAAAAGTATGATTAAAATGGATATCAAGCAAATTATTAAATAAATTATAACTGTGTGAAGTATTATATAGTAATTGTAATCATCATTTCTTTATTATTCTAATATATTGGGTGATTGTAATTAAAGTGCCTTTATTCAATGCTGTCTAGAGATATTTAGCAGTCCAAATGCAATTAAATCTGGTATGGTAATATTTCATGACATGCAAAGATATTCCTATAAAAACAAAATTAGTACCATACTATAATTTACCAGTGTGACACTTTTGGCACTGTAAGCAATGAAAAAGAAGATTTATTTGAACAAGCATACATCTTTCAGCTGAATTCTAGATATAAAAGTGACAACAACTGTTGATTATTATTTTTTTAAGCTACAATGGCTATCACTTTGCCAGAATATGCATTTCTTGTGAAGTTGTTTTATGAAAATAATGGTAATGCTAAGACTGCACTTCAGGAATTTCACCATTTAAGAATTTGCACTGAGGACCATTGACTCCCTGTCCTCAGGAGAATTCAGTCTGTGGAAACTGGAATGGAGTTCAACTCAGTTGAACCAGATTCCAGTTTCCACAGACATATCTATCTGTGGAAACTGTACTATCTATATAGTACTATCTATTATCTATCTATCTATATAGAATATGTACTATCTATTTTGAAGCAATAGATAGTACATATCTATTGCTTCAAAAGTTGTTGATGGTCCCATGGCTGTCATTGAAAAGCCAATGAATAATATCGCAGGTACCAGTAAGCATATGCAGTGTCACAGCAGTTGAGTATATCCTATAACAGTGTGGAAGGTATTGAGAAATTTGATGCATTATCTATCTAAGATTAGCCAAACCAGCAATTGCTTGTTGATGATGGAGAAATCTGCCTGATCATTGCATTGACCTTCCTTACCAGAATATGGTGTATGTAATGAAGTGGATATGTAGTGGTCATGGAAGATCCTGTGGAGTGACAATGCACAATTTCACTTAAGTGGAACTCTGAAAACTTTAAGTATTGCATTTGAGCCATGGAAAACGCTCATGTTTTCTAGCAGATTCCACTGCACTCACCTAAAGTTAGTCTTACGTGGATTTACAGCTACATTTATCTTTTGACCATTCTTCTTTGAAGAAGCTAGTTCCAGTGGACCTGTAACATGTTCTGTGATGGTCCAAAGATGCTGAGAGATGCACAACAGTTTTATCATACTTCAATTGCAATAGTAACAATGCCTTGAGTCAACCATTTTCATACAAAATGGAGCTCCCTGCATATTGCATATAACAGCTTCTGAAACAACATTTCATTGATAACAGGGTGATTAGCTGTGCATTTCCTACCAACTGGCCACCTTGTTCTCTGGATCTTAATTTCTGTGATTTTTAGTCATGAGAAACTTAAAAAGTATGGTTTTTTGAGAACATGTTGTATATTTGTAGTGTTAAAGACAATACTACACTGCATGAGAGAAGCATCACAGAGGGTCATGTATGGTCATTGAACATACTGTTCATTGTCTTCAAGTTTTACAGCTCTTAGAATAGGCCACATTGAGCAGTATTTCCTGCATTGCCAAAGTCATAGCATGAGTTTCTTATACAAATAAAAGTGCCATAGTACTAACATAGCGAGGAGGGCAAGGGGGTCTATCATGCCCCGGGTGCCATTCGCAGAGGGGTGCCAAATGGTCTCCAAGACAAACAAGATTTATGGATATTTTAAGGTAGGTACTACATTCTATTATTATTTGTATTATATTCTTATTACGAGTAAATTCTATATATTATATGTGTTTTTGGAAAGGGGAGGGGACACCAATAAAGTTTTGTGCCCCGGGCACCAGTTATGTTTGCTACGCCACTGTACCATAGTAGTGAGTTTTGGTACTAATTATTTTTTAAAGAAATTCTATCATGTCTTGAAATGTCACCATAACAGATTTGGTTACATTTGGACTGTAGACAGCATTTAATAGGGATACTTTAATTACAGTTATCCAGTATATAAATTTTAAACATATTTCCTATTTATAACATAATAAAACAGACTAATTTAGAGATATAATTTGATTTATTTATTTAACAAAATTGCATTTTTACTTATTGCATTTAAGCATTATTGAAAAACCAATTCTTACATAATTGACCTAGTTTTAAAACAAATTTAATTTTAATTTTAACCAATGTATTAAAAATCATAAAATTCTGTCAATGATTTATTTATAAACTCCATATTATTTTTTATATATAGGATCTGGAAGAGAATTTAATGATGATATACCATGTAAGTAATAAATTACTAATTATAATTTTATTAAATTCGTTTTTTCTTTTACTGAAACAAGTTATTTTTTTTCTGTTGTCAATTCAATAAAGTCAGCCATTTTTCTGAATTTAAAAATAAAAAGAAAATAAATAAATAACATGTAGAAATAAAAATGAAAACATTTTTTATTTTTGCATGATTTNCACTTCAACAAAAAAAAATATTGGAGTAGCCCAAGATATAGTCAAAGATTGCAGCGCCACAGCACTAGCGAAAATTTAAATTTGCCAATTGGAATTATTTTGGATAACCGACTTTCGGATAAACGACGCTCTACTGTATTCTAATAGATCTATTATAGGATAAAATATTTTGAGCCTTTCTGCCTCAACTTCAGATTTAAGTTTGGTTAAGTATGTTTCATGTTGCATCTGAAGATGAGTCAAGGACATTTTATACCTATAATAAACAGACTTCTTTGCTGAAATAGCATTATTTCTCTATGTATACTTAACTAAAAAATTAAAAGATTACTTTAAGAAATATTGTTAAATACTTTAAAATAAACTACTTAACTTCTCATTTGGTTCAACTGAAATTAACGTTATAGATTCAACAAAATATAAATGGTACATTATTGGGCTGCAATTTGAAAAAATTATTGATCTATGAATTCCCATTGTTGTTTGCTTGTCTGTCCTTAATCTTGAGAACAGATTTAAAGAGATGAAAGCCTAGAGCAGACATGAAAAAAATAGGGGCAAGAGACCCTGATTTACTATATACAAACTTCCAATGCAAACTGGAAGTCATGTTATTTCAATTCAAAAATTTTTCCCTGAAAGGAGTTAAATAGATGACTGGTATGACTCTTGCTAACAGGAAAAGTATAATTTATAATGTATAGAAAAATAAATACTACAGTAGAGCGTCGTTTATCCGAATCAATTGGGGACTGAGGTTGTTCGGATAACTTATTACCCTGTAGATCATACTTTTCCTCTAATCAAGATTAGAGGAAAAGTATGATCTACAGGGGCATGACACTACTAATTTGAGAATTTAAAAAAGTATGATTAAAAATTGAAGCCCTGCATTGTGATGATGCCAAATAAATAATTGCTCATTGGATTTTTAATTTAAGTTAAAACTCTGTTCATTCAAATTTATATTATATTGTAGTATTATGTTATGCTTAAATGCATGCTATATATTTTAAACTAAATCAAAATTAATTGTTTTAATCTATGTAACTAATTTTTTACAATATTAACTGCAAGTATTACAACATTATTAAATGAATATGTAATGTTAGAAAAGCAGTTCAGAATTAAGAGAAGTAAAGCAAATTGTTTAAAAATATAATTTTCATCTTTATTAATAGAGTTTTTTCAAATTTAAAATATAAATGAAAAAGAATAAATCAAAAACAGCATTAAGGAGTTTGGAAAGAAAAATATTAATAGATTTTTATACATAACAACACACCACACCAGGAAATATGTAATGATGAACACAGAACCAATAACCAGTGTGAAGAAAACAAAAAGCTATCTCAAGACAAATGTTTTCTAGGAACTCAGAAGGAGGTAGAAAACGTTTGTCTTGAGATAGTTTTTTGTTTTCTTCACACCAGTTACAGTAGACCCCCCCTATAACGCTTAGATACGTTCCACATTAATCGAATTTTACATTGTAGGAATCATTAAATACATGAGACAATCGCAGCCCAACACGTGTGAAGTTTACGGACTAAGGCTGTTTGAAAGGTTTTCTTCTATAAAATTAACCAATTCTAGACTAATTCCACTCAACGTTTCCAAAACACGTATAATTTTTTGGGAATAATCCGTATAAACTATGCTATAAACAAAAAATTGTAGAATTACTTACCAAGTGTGCACCGTTCGACTACGCCGTTGCTCAAGCTTGTTTTCGTCGTGGAACAGAGCACGAAACGGCAGCCGCGATTTCTGATAACGAATTTTTCGCAGAAAAATAACTTGACCTTTGGAGTCATCATTAATATAAATAATTTTAATCGCTGTTGAATAAGAAATGTTTCTTTCACAAGAAATGTATAAAATTACAGTACTGTATTAGACTTACGATACCTAATTTACATACTGTACAGACAATAATAAACTCAACTTACTAGCCTAAACTCTCCGTAGCGTGGCACTAGACGGCGGAAATTATATATATAATTATAATAAAGTTACAATAAATTAAGTTAATATATAATTATATATACAGTACCTAATTTATATATAATTAATATATAATTATATGTA
>NW_019384346.1:913349-930875 GCF_000671375.1 Centruroides sculpturatus
ATCTATATAAATTTGAGTGAATGTGTATTGTATTCAAGCTTTTAGGTAACAAATGAGGGATAATTCCTGTGGACTTTATTCATTTTCTATAGGTGTTTTATTTCTTGAGAGTTCAGTATATTTACTTAGTTTTTCTGTACAGCTATTTTGTACATTGTGTGTTTGGCATAGTGATGTCAATGATATAAGTTAAAATTAGTTTAGTTTTGTGCACTTTCTCAATGATGTTGATGATATTATTTTGTGTTTGTAAAAGATTCAGTATTAAATCTGTTATTGAAAAATATATACACAGTACAAAACAGTAGAGCATCGATTATCCGACCCCCCTATCAACCGTCACATTGGTTAACCGACCACATTCTAGTTGACAAATTCAAATGTTTGCTAGTGATGTGGCGCTACAATATTTGACTATGTCTTGGCTACTTTAATATTATTTTTGTTAAATTTTTGCATGTTTTAGCTGGCAACACTGGCTCAACCATGAAAGGGAGGCCAGTATTTAAACGAGGCTTAATTTTCTAATTCTGAGTGGTTGTTTGTTTTGTGAGCAATAAAATAATTTAAAAATAATTTTTAATGATACAATAGCGACGATTATTATTTTTAAAAAAGTTTTGTTAGGCTTAACATCAATGAAAATTCAACGTGAAGTAGGTTAATAGCGATATACTATACTAATAATGTATTTTTTCATACTTTTCGGTTATCCGACCAACCCCAGTTACCAATTGAGTCAGATAGTTGATGCTCTACTGTATATTCATTCATGGATGCCTGGAACACATCTCTATTTATTCCATAATAAAATGGATTTATTTTGCACCAATTTTGTTTTTGCTGCCTCCTCCTGAAATATCACTGGCATAAAATGAGGCCATCCTTTACTATATGCAGTAGAACGTCGATTATTTGAATGCCGATCAACCAAAACATTGGTTAACTGAAAGCATTTCAGTCAGACTGTGTTGTGCTGAATCAAATGTTTTTGATACTAGATTAACTTCTAAAGTATAATTTCTTTTGTTTTTATATTTTTCAATATTTATTTTGTTTGTACAGAATAAAGAAATTTTTAACGATACAATAGTTACGATTATTATTATAAAAATTTTTGTTAGGCTTAACATTGATAAAAATTCAACGCGAAGTGACATGCAACGGAGAAAAATTTAAATATGGTGTATATTAATATACTATTATTGAAAAAATACATTATTAATATATTATATTAATAATGTATTTTTTCATATGTAATCAGTTATCCGAAAAATCGATTTTCTGAACAACCTCAGTCCCCAATTGATTCAAATAATCAACACTCTACTGTATTTTTTCAATTTAGGCAAAAAGTTCACTTGGATTGAACAAAAATGATCAAGTAATCTATTTATTGCAGACAAGAAAGGTCCATCTAAGATCTATCATATGTAGTTTAGATTCTTTTCAGTTTCTTGTGTGAATACATGCCAAACAAAGGATGTATGCAACTGAGTACCAGAGAGAGAGAGAGAGAGAGAGAGGATATGTTTGAAGAAAATGATATTATACTTATAGATTACTGAGACATTTTAGGAAAAATATATAAGCTTATATATAAATTTAGTACTAAATTAATTAATTCTAACAACTTCAATATTTCATTTTATTTCATTAGAACTAACTTAAAATATGTAGTGTGAATTATATGATGCATGCATAATTACTTATAAACATAGAGAACATTGATAAAGCTGAATGAGTTAAACAAATTACTAACAAGTCTGTTATAAAGTACTAATTCTATTCACTGTGCATGCTTTATTGTAGTTGATATTTCAAAAAGAACTGTAACAAAATTCATGAAGGAAAGAATTGGTTTACATTGTAAAGAAAATGGTGCATGGTGATATTGATGTTTCTAAATCTGCTCAAAGGTGTCAATTGTGGATTAAAAGGTGAAATGATAGAAATAAGTGAGCAATTTAAGAAAAATATTTTGAATAAGAATACACTAACAACATTTACAAATTTTAGAAATAGGCATTTTGTTGTAAATGAATCAGTTGCAATGTCTGGCAAAAGAAATAATAATGATGTCATTCTCATTTAATTCATTCAACTTTACAAATGTACTCTTAATTGTTATGGGATCTATAAAATAAGTACTATAATTATAAATTATATGTATTTTTGGTATTACTGTTTATAGAATCAGTACTTGAGATGCTTTTCTTAATTTTTTTAAAACAAACATATTTGATAGACATTTCAAAAACAAACAAATTTTTATATTAAAATTTAATTTATAATTAGTTATTTGTTAGTAGAATTATAAATTTTATTTGTTTTGGAAATGTCTATTAAATATGTCTGTTTTAAAAAAATTAAGAAAAACATCCCAAGTACTGTTTCTATATATCAAGTACTGTATATAGAATCAGTACTTGGGATTAAGTATAATATTATTTTTATATATTAAGTATTAAGTATAATATTATTTTTAATAACATTTAAAATTCAAAAAAGAAATAATTAAAATATATATTTATTTTAATTCATTTATTAATACAGTGATAGGCTCTTCTCGTTGAGAATTCTTGGATACCTTTAGCCATAACTTCTTCCATGCTTCGTTCGTGCATTTATCAGTTAATTCTTGACATGCGAAGTTGATATTTCCTATGGCATCCATGATGTTATATTTTTTCCAAAATTGCACCAAACAAACATAGATTTAAAGAAAGTACACCTTTTTGCCACCTTTTGCTGATTGGTTTGTGTTCACAAATAATTGTATATATATGAATCAATGAAATGCCGCGATAATTTAAATTGCTGTAAATTTTGAGCTTTTTTCAGGCTTCAAGCAGATCACATTATATCAAATCAGCGTTAAGCGAGGTGGCGTTAAGCAAGGTCTTACTGTACATTAAATTTTATTTCAATATGTGTCATTAAATCTTTAAGGAAGAAATAATTTAGAAGCATTTAAACTTCAGATTAAATATATATAAACATGAAAACTAAACATTTACTTTCTACACTGTCCACATTGCTTAGAAAAATATTAAAATAGTTTAAAATTATTTTTGAGCTAAATCCCTCATCTTCAGAATGAATTTTTCTGAACTGAACAGAAGTCATATATTAGAGGAGTCAAATAAATCACTTTTTACAATTACTGATATTATCAATTTTATATAGAAATTTATATATTGCTTTAGTTAAATTTTGCAACATTAGATTATTTAAACTGTTTAAGAATGCACATGTTATGGATATGTAAGCATAATTTATTGAATATTTGTTTAAATTTGAAATGTTTTGCTTGAATTTAATCTGTAATCTGCTAATGATGATTACTGAAGGTAATTAAAAACATTCATCTGTATATTAAACATTTTGTTGGTAAGATACTACAGTTTGCTGGTAGATACTAATTGATTATTTTTACATGTAATTTTTAATAATCTAAACTATAGGGAGACATTTATGATGTCTATTAATGGAATTCTTAACTTAATTAAAAATAACTGTTTATATGATAAAGATTATGTTCATGTAAAAACTAAGTAGCTGATTTTTTGTGTGAGTTTTAATTTTTTTAGTTTACATGTTATTTGTATACACTTAAATATTTGAAATTTAGTTATTTATCTTTATAAATTTATAGATGTAACAAAAAAACTGGAGAATGGGAACCATTACAATGCATGGAAGATGTGGGAATCTGTTGGTGTGTAAATGAATATGGTCAACAACTTCCTGGAACAAGTGTAAGAGGTGTTCCTTACTGCACACAACGTTAGTATATTTTTTAATATTATAAACTTATTGATCACTTTTATGGAACAATTAACATGTTAAAAAAACGTTTTTAATAGTATAATAATATAATTAAAAAAGTATTTTTAATAATGACACTATTATAGTATACAAACATTTGATGATGTTATAAAAGCTAAAACAATCAATGAGAAAAATTTTTTGAAATGGTGTTGATTAGTATGCAATAAGATAATCAGTTTCAGAAACTGAAAATTATATTCTTTTGGTAGCATTTATTAATTATTCTTAATATATTTTAAAATAAGTATTTGAGGTTCTACATAAGTTTTAAATTGTCGTTATAAGTAGAAATATAAATGAAGATTGGGTTTAAATAATAACTTTGAAAAAGTATGATTAAAATGGATATCAAGCAAATTATTAAATAAATTATAACTGTGTGAAGTATTATATAGTAATTGTAATCATCATTTCTTTATTATTCTAATATATTGGGTGATTGTAATTAAAGTGCCTTTATTCAATGCTGTCTAGAGATATTTAGCAGTCCAAATGCAATTAAATCTGGTATGGTAATATTTCATGACATGCAAAGATATTCCTATAAAAACAAAATTAGTACCATACTATAATTTACCAGTGTGACACTTTTGGCACTGTAAGCAATGAAAAAGAAGATTTATTTGAACAAGCATACATCTTTCAGCTGAATTCTAGATATAAAAGTGACAACAACTGTTGATTATTATTATTTTTTTAAGCTACAATGGCTATCACTTTGCCAGAATATGCATTTCTTGTGAAGTTGTTTTATGAAAATAATGGTAATGCTAAGACTGCACTTCAGGAATTTCACCATTTAAGAATTTGCACTGAGGACCATTGACTCCCTGTCCTCAGGAGAATTCAGTCTGTGGAAACTGGAATGGAGTTCAACTCAGTTGAACCAGATTCCAGTTTCCACAGACATATCTATCTGTGGAAACTGTACTATCTATATAGTACTATCTATTATCTATCTATCTATATAGAATATGTACTATCTATTTTGAAGCAATAGATAGTACATATCTATTGCTTCAAAAGTTGTTGATGGTCCCATGGCTGTCATTGAAAAGCCAATGAATAATATCGCAGGTACCAGTAAGCATATGCAGTGTCACAGCAGTTGAGTATATCCTATGACAGTGTGGAAGGTATTGAGAAATTTGATGCATTATCTATCTAAGATTAGCCAAACCAGCAATTGCTTGTTGATGATGGGGAAATCTGCCTGATCTTTGCATTGACCTTCCTTACCAGAATATGGTGTATGTAATGAAGTGGATATGTAGCGGTCATGGAAGATCCTGTGGAGTGACAATGCACAATTTCACTTAAGTGGAACTCTGAAAACTTTAAGTATTGCATTTGAGCCATGGAAAACGCTCATGTTTTCTAGCAGATTCCACTGCACTCACCTAAAGTTAGTCTTACGTGGATTTACAGCTACATTTATCTTTTGACCATTCTTCTTTGAAGAAGCTAGTTCCAGTGGACCTGTAACATGTTCTGTGATGGTCCAAAGATGCTGAGAGATGCACAACAGTTTTATCATACTTCAATTGCAATAGTAACAATGCCTTGAGTCAACCATTTTCATACAAAATGGAGCTCCCTGCATATTGCATATAACAGCTTCTGAAACAACATTTCATTGATAACAGGGTGATTAGCTGTGCATTTCCTACCAACTGGCCACCTTGTTCTCTGGATCTTAATTTCTGTGATTTTTAGTCATGAGAAACTTAAAAAGTATGGTTTTTTGAGAACATGTTGTATATTTGTAGTGTTAAAGACAATACTACACTGCATGAGAGAAGCATCACAGAGGGTCATGTATGGTCATTGAACATACTGTTCATTGTCTTCAAGTTTTACAGCTCTTAGAATAGGCCACATTGAGCAGTATTTCCTGCATTGCCAAAGTCATAGCATGAGTTTCTTATACAAATAAAAGTGCCATAGTACTAACATAGCGAGGAGGGCAAGGGGGTCTATCATGCCCCGGGTGCCATTCGCAGAGGGGTGCCAAATGGTCTCCAAGACAAACAAGATTTATGGATATTTTAAGGTAGGTACTACATTCTATTATTATTTGTATTATATTCTTATTACGAGTAAATTCTATATATTATATGTGTTTTTGGAAAGGGGAGGGGACACCAATAAAGTTTTGTGCCCCGGGCACCAGTTATGTTTGCTACGCCACTGTACCATAGTAGTGAGTTTTGGTACTAATTATTTTTTAAAGAAATTCTATCATGTCTTGAAATGTCACCATAACAGATTTGGTTACATTTGGACTGTAGACAGCATTTAATAGGGATACTTTAATTACAGTTATCCAGTATATAAATTTTAAACATATTTCCTATTTATAACATAATAAAACAGACTAATTTAGAGATATAATTTGATTTATTTATTTAACAAAATTGCATTTTTACTTATTGCATTTAAGCATTATTGAAAAACCAATTCTTACATAATTGACCTAGTTTTAAAACAAATTTAATTTTAATTTTAACCAATGTATTAAAAATCATAAAATTCTGTCAATGATTTATTTATAAACTCCATATTATTTTTTATATATAGGATCTGGAAGAGAATTTAATGATGATATACCATGTAAGTAATAAATTACTAATTATAATTTTATTAAATTCGTTTTTTCTTTTACTGAAACAAGTTATTTTTTTTCTGTTGTCAATTCAATAAAGTCAGCCATTTTTCTGAATTTAAAAATAAAAAGAAAATAAATAAATAACATGTAGAAATAAAAATGAAAACATTTTTTATTTTTGCATGATTTTTACAAGTTGTATATTTAGTGAGAAATTCATTCTGGATAGTACTTTGTCTCGCTTCACTCTCTATAAAATTAAATTAATTTTTATAATTAATGACTTTCACTTCTTTAACAATTTAGAAATTGTAAATTTTTCAAAAAATTTTCTGTAAAATTCAGTTTTTAATTTAAATTTCATTTATAATATTTACTTCACACTTTTTACAGTTTTTTACAATAAAATTTTAAAAATTACAATTACAATTTATTACAGTATAAACAATTTTTACTGATTTGTGATTTTTTTACATCTGATGTCTTTTTAATTTCTCAACTTTTCATCTGTATTATTAAAATTTTTCATTTGCCTGTCTAATGTGAATCTTTTTTATTTTTCTTTATCACTATTACACTCAAAACATTGTTTTGCATTTTTCCTTGGCTAGATTTTTTTTGTTTCCATTTTTATTTTCACTTGCTGACCCTTGGTGTAGATAAAATTTGCTGTTTGAATAAGTCATTTCAGAAAAATACTTAAACTATAGATCAGAGCAGTGATGGAAATGATACTCCTCATCAAGACTTAATGACTAGAAAGCCAGAAAATTTATGTATACTGTTTTTTCACATTTTTTTTACTATTTCATTCTTTATTCATTTTTAATTTTATCATGAGATTCTTTTGAAATAGAAAAAAACAGAAAATTTTTCTAAGTGTTTTTTTAAAAATAGTCAATAAGCTTTTGCCTCTAATATCTTCTTTTTTTTTCTATATTAATAGTAAAGAAAAAAATTATATGATATTCCATATTTCTTCAGCAATAGATAAATAATCTTTTTTAATCAAAACAGAAAAACACTGGCAAGCAAATGTCAACTTTCCTAGCACTAGCACTCAAACAAAAGATTAGGCTTCTGGTATATCTTGGTTACAATGTGGCTGTTTTGGATCTCCACATTCAGTTCAAAAATGGGTCACATTGTAACCAAGGTATGCCATAAGCCCAATCTGCACCTCTTCTTTTCAACTTCTAATGATCTATATGTTTACAAAATGGCAGCTTTTAGAGCATTAATACAAAGAGCTTATACATACTGCTCTAACATCAAAGATATCATTCAGGAGCTAAAACATAAAACACCAATAACAATAGCAGTAGCACATGGGTATAGTCATAAACTTATTCAAAGGTTAGCAGACATTATAGAAGACTAACTTAAAAACTTCAGAAATGCATATGTCAAAACACAAATGCAAAATCAGAAGTTCATAGTTGTTGACTTCAACCCTAGTTTAATTCAAACATACAGGTTCATTGCCAAATACTTAAATGCTGTTCTCACATTTAAATGCATTCCAACTGTATTCAAGCTACTCTTAAATGCTAAAGATAAAATAGAAGCCAACAAAACCCTTGGAGTATATTTTATACCACTGTTTCACAGCAGATTTGATATATATAGGATCAACAAATAGATCGTTGACACAAAGGCGCAAAGAACACCAGTATGATGATCACAAAAATAAGCTTAGTACAGTGCTGGCACAGTTTGCCTCAGAGCCGGGAGTATCTCCTCAATGGTCAGAGGCTAGAATTTTAAAACATGAATTCAATAGTTAGGTTAAGGACCCTTGAAGCTTTTGAGATATTTGCACGACCCTTACTAGCAATTGTATTAATAACAAAGATTTCATACCTATTTCCTCAGAATGGCAATCAATACTAGATAATGCTACAAAACAATGTGACAACAATTATAACTAAGAAGCTTCTGAAACAACATTTCATTGATAACAGGGTGGTTAGCTGTGCATTTCCTACCAACTGGCCACCTTGTTCTCTGGATCTTAATTTCTGTGATTTTTAGTCATGAGAAACTTAAAAAGTATGGTTTTTTGAGAACATGTTGTATATTTGTAGTGTTAAAGACAATACTACACTGCATGAGAGAAGCATCACAGAGGGTCATGTATGGTCATTGAACATACTGTTCATTGTCTTCAAGTTTTACAGCTCTTAGAATAGGCCACATTGAGCAGTATTTCCTGCATTGCCAAAGTCATAGCATGAGTTTCTTATACAAATAAAAGTGCCATAGTACTAACATAGCGAGGAGGGCAAGGGGGTCTATCATGCCCCGGGTGCCATTCGCAGAGGGGTGCCAAATGGTCTCCAAGACAAACAAGATTTATGGATATTTTAAGGTAGGTACTACATTCTATTATTATTTGTATTATATTCTTATTACGAGTAAATTCTATATATTATATGTGTTTTTGGAAAGGGGAGGGGACACCAATAAAGTTTTGTGCCCCGGGCACCAGTTATGTTTGCTACGCCACTGTACCATAGTAGTGAGTTTTGGTACTAATTATTTTTTAAAGAAATTCTATCATGTCTTGAAATGTCACCATAACAGATTTGGTTACATTTGGACTGTAGACAGCATTTAATAGGGATACTTTAATTACAGTTATCCAGTATATAAATTTTAAACATATTTCCTATTTATAACATAANAGTAAGACCCTGCTTAACGCAGGGGATATGTTCCTAGACAACAAAGTGCTAAACAAAACAGCATTAAACAAGGTAATTTTAACATAGAGTAAATATGAAAAGTGGAACACAGCCAAAAATGAACAAATTTTACTATAATTTTAAGTTATTTTTATATTAATTTGCATAATAATATATGTTAAATAACACACAAACATATGCAGACAGAAATCTAAAGTTCATTTTTTGTGATGAAAGTCTGACTTTTCTGAAATTCTTGTTTTTTGCAATAAAGTCATGTAGTTTCATTTGTTGCTTTTTTTCTTTCTTTAAGCAAATGTCAGAAGCAGAAGATTGCATCCAAAATGCCTCATTTTGCTTTGCACTCCTTTCAAAATCTGGATCGTTTGCTACAATTTGATCAACAATTTCAGTTATCATTACCAAACTTTTACTAAGGAAATCTGTAGATAAATTCTTTGGGTTCTTCATTTTCAGAATCACTATTTTCCAGTTCTACGTGAATTCCTTGTTCTGCTAGTTCTTGAAGGTCATTGTTGGTAAGGATCTCACCAGAAACCTGCAGTAATAACTTCTCAATATGCTGGTCGTCTACATCTCAGTCCTGCTGTATTAATTAGGTTGACAATTAATTACAGTGAAAATCTGATCTTTGACCTTGATAAATTTTTCACCTTGAAAGTTGACCTATAACCTTGAAAAAGTATACAAGACATCTACACTGACCACTGATATTATATACAAACTTTCATATCAATATGTCTTTTCGTTTGTGAGTTTTTGTTCAAACAAAATTTGCATTTTTCTCTGCTATACCATTAAGTTATAGTCTTCTCTCATACTTTTGTATATCCTCAGACAAATATATATATATATATATATAATCTCAATAAAAGCAAATTTTAATATTGACAAGTTTTATTTTATGAAAATGTTTGTAATCTTTGTATTAGTTTAAAATTAAATTTTAATTAATAAATTAATTACTCTATATTGCAGTTTTAATTGTATATGAAAAATTGAAATAATTTATTTATGAGATTAATTTTAATTAAAATATTAGAAAACATCATTACAATATTGAAAAAATAATACTATGTAAACTCTTAAAAATTACTTTTACAAATACATTTTCATTTTTTCTGATTAAAAGAAAGCTTATTTTATTAATTTACAATATTTGGACTACAAATATTATCAAGTAATATTTGAATAATTTTTTTATAGGATTAAGTGCTTGTTTCACTGAAATGCAAGAAGTATTGAATAGTAATGCATGGGCAAATCATCATATTCCTCCTGATCATATTGATCATCTTTTACCATCGTCTGAATATTCTCAATTTTCTCCTCCACCTGCATATCCGCCCCCACCACCACCACCAATATCAATGATGGGAAGAAGTTTAGAGAGCTTTATAATTGAAAATGAAAATCATATTCCAGAAGGTGAAGAAACATATCCTGAACAAGAAGATGAAGATTTGCAAAGTAAATATTTAAAAATAATATTCTAAACAAAAATAATCATTTTATTTTTTATTCATTACAATTGTTTTTATGTTTTTATTTTTGTTTGCAGTGTCTTCATCTCATGTTACCATTGTTGTCTCTCCTCGTAAAGATGGCCTCACAATTCGTATGTCTAGTCAAATGGGTCCAAAAATGTTATCAAATCTTTTGCAAGATCATTTACGTTTCTTCCATTCATTTGGACTTCCCGTTGTGAAACCTGGATTTTGTTCTTCTCCATCTTTGCTTTCAGTTCTTCGAAGTATGAGTCAGATATGTAGAGATAGATGTTTCTATGATTCTGATTGTCCAAGAAATAAAAAATGTTGCCTAAGTAAATGTGGAATGGGATGTGTTGATCCGTATTTGGCTAAACACGATGTTGAACCAAAAGTAGGTAGTTGTCCAGTTTCATCTCAACCTTCACATCGTATGACATTAGCCTGTTTATTTGCACAAGATGAGTGTCTTCAAGATGATGACTGCTCTGGAAATTATAAATGTTGCACAACTGAATGTGGAAATCAATGTGTTGAGCCAATAAGTAAATTAGATTTTCAATTCGTTAAAGATAATAGTTTATATTCAGTTTAATTCATTTAAATAAAAATGTTATTATTTCAGTTCCACATATAAAGTCATCCAAAATGACTGTTACATTACCTATATGTTCTCCTGAAGGAGGTTTTGCTATCACACAACATCAAGAAGATTTGTCTTGGTGTGTTGACAAATATGGAAATCCTTTGCATGAAACACTAACAAGAGGTGATGTGAAGTGCACTACAGATGGTAAGAAATTTATATAAGTATACTAAATAGATTTTATGCAATTTCTTTTAATTTATTTAAAAGTATTCAATATTCTATTTATATGAGTATATATATTTTTGGAACATTTGCTGTGTAAAGTACTGTACTTCTATGTTGTATTTGGAAACTAAATTCCTGTAATCTCAAAGCCCATCTCATTAACCTATCTGAGAGGGATGTAGAACTATGGAGCTATTGTAATGCAGAATGGTCCGTTATGACGGTAAATTATGTTCCGTCTAGGTAAACTTTGAACTTCTCTATAGCCCATACAACGGCTAGACATTCAAGCTCCGTGGCCGTATAGTTTCTTTTGGCCGAGTTTAACATACAGCTAGCATATGCAATGACTTTCTCCTGGCAAAGCACTGCTCCCAGTCCTACAGTGCTAGCATCTGTGTATAACATATAAGGCATACCTGGCCTAGGAAGCTGCAAAATAGGTGCAGTTATTAACTTACTTTTTAGCTTTTCAAAAGCTTGATGGCATTCTTCCGTCCACTCCCATCGTTTTCTTTTCCGCCGTAACTGATACAATGGTTCGGCGATGGTTGCATAGTTAGGTATGAATCTACAGTACCAGCTGCACATTCCCAAAAAGGTGCTAAGATCCTTCGTATTTCTGGGCGTTGGAAACTCTCAAACAGCCCTTACTTTTTCATTTTCTGTCGCAATGCCTTTATTGCTAACTTTGAATCCCAGGTGATGAATATCTGGGTGACAAAAATGACTCTTAGCCAATTTAATGGTTAATCCTGCAGCTGCTAATCTTTCAAACACATTGGTCAAATGTTCTATGTGTTCTGTAAAAGTAAATGAATATATTATAATATTGCCTAAATAAACTTGACAATACTTTCCTTTTTCTTCCTTTAGGACTTTGTCCATTAGTCTTTGGAATGTCGCTGGCGCATTTTTCAGACCAAACGGTATGACCGGGAATTCATACAAGCCACTGTTCGTAATAAAACTAGTCTTCAGTCTGTCTTGTTCTTTTAACGGCACTTGCCAGTAACCAGATAATAAGTCCAACGTAGTTATAAAGTTCGCTTTCTTAAGCAAAGTCAGTAACTCTGAAATAATTGGTAAAGGATATTTATCAGTCACTGTTACCTGATTTAGCTTTCGATAGTCAATACATAATCTCCAATCGCCCGTTTTCTTCTTAACCATGACGACTGGTGAGGCCCACAGAGAATTTGATGGTTGGATGATACCATCCTTTAACATTTCCACTATCTGGCGGTTCATTTCCTTTAACTTCACGTCAGAGTATTTATAAGGACGTCCACATACTGGTGTCGCCTTGTCAGTGACGATTTCATGTTCTATCGTATTAGTTAGCCCCGGCTTATCTGTAAACAGTTGCAGGTATTGTAATAATACGTTTTTCAAAGTTACTAACCTTTCACCACTCAAAGTGGTTTGGAGTTCATCCCACTTAGATGAATTTTGCTCACTTGGTTGAGGTACTTCTAAGGAAACTGTCGAATTTTGGAAATCTATTTTCAATCCATGATTCTTGGCGAAATCACGCCCTAGTAAGCATTGCATAATAAGTCCTTTCACTACAACGCATTCCTGATGATGGGTAACATTTCCAATCTGGATCTTTGCCAGAAATTTTCCAATGGAGGTTCCTTTTCCTCCTTCAATGGCTAAGTTAAAATTCGGTCCAGCTTGTAACCAAATATTTCTATTCTGCAAAAAAATTTTCCTCCACACGGAATCATTAATTAAAGTAAAGTCAGAACCCATATCAATCCGGGCTAAGGTTAGTACTCCAATAATAAAAACGTTTACCTCAGGCAACTTGGAGGCTTCACTAACTATTAGTCCTATGGTGGAGGCATTTGGATCCATACTGGAGACAGGATCCTCCTCTCGCTGTCTCCCGTCTAGTTTAACAGTTTTCTTTTTCCGTTACCCTTCTTTTGCCAGGTTACTTTTCGTTCGGGACTCTTGACACTCGTCTGATCAGGTTGTTTTTTCCCTTTGGGACAAGCCCTCAAAAAATGTCCCACCTCACCACATGAGTAGCATGTCATGGGTGACTTTGCCAGTGCAAAACTTTTCGGCTCCATCTATTTATTTATTTTTCGACAGTCCTTAATTGGATTTGCACTGTCAGAAGAACTTTGTTCATTTCTTCTGAATTCGTACTCTTTTGCAGTGCATACTAGCTCGTTTAACAAATAAGAATGGCGATTCTCCAGATACTCACGTAACGGCAGAGGCATCTGGGCAACTACACATTGAATATTTCTTCGTCATGAGCTAAAGGTTTCCACGTGTGGTATAGCTGTACCGTGGTCCATATAAACTGCTCGACACCATTGGTTCCAGTGTATTGGCAACTAAAAAGTTCTTTAGCGACAGCTACTTAGTCAGCTAAAGGAGCGTACAGATCCAGAAACGCTCGTTTAAATAACGGCCAACTGTTGCCGATTCGGTGGCGTCCTTCATTCTTCCACTACATCGCTGGGCTACCACAAAGACAACTAGCGGCAGTATCCACCCATCTAGTGTTCGGTATTTGGTTTACCAGGAAATGCTGTTCGAGGTCCTGCAAGAAATCGTTAGCAGTTAATGCTAACCTACCGTTAAATTGGATGGCTGGCGGCGGCGGTGGTGCAGTCTGAAGCCAGACCATCGAGGCATTAGAGGTTGTAGGCACATCCTGCCTTGGAGTAGAAGTTTCGGGCCATACAGCACTATTAACGTTCAGTGTTGTAGGCTCAACAGTTCCAGACGTGACACATGAGGTCAGATGAGTCACTGCATTCGTCAAAGTTGACACTTGTTGCAACAGCACTGACAACTGCTGCTGTAACTGGTTATATTCGGCTCGGGTTACTGGTGCACTATCATCCATTTTTGTCCTTACAAGATGTTACTCCTCTAAAGCTAAATTCAAAGTCTATGAAAGAAAGCAACCAAGTCCAATATTAACCTTAGAGTCCCTGTTCAGGCGCCAGTTGTAAAGTACTATATTATTTTCCGACTTTTCCAACGATTATTGACACGACTGTGTGCCGGAAATAGCCGTTCCCTAACGAGTACTTTATGCGGATTCGCGTTAGTGTGCCAGGCCTGGACTTTAAGCGTGCACCAAATTAAATAATGACCAAGTTTGTCAATAACAAATCAAATATTTAATAAATAATTCTAATAATAATTATATACAATATTTAGTAAAATCAAATAACAATTTATTCAATGAAGGTCAATAAGAATCAACCCGACAAAACTCAAATCAATCTATTTTCTAATTTAATTCTATCCCCCTTTGGAATTCAACAAAATCAAAGTACAATAATTCTTATGAATTAAAGGTCCTAATCATCACCTCAATATACTAGGAACCTATTTCCTCAACTCTCAAGACTTTTTCTATTCGTCAATCCACAAATCGAATAACTTCAAAATCGTCTTGGAACTATTTGATCCTATCGGACACCTCTCTCGTTCACTGCTACGAAGCTCACCAAGCTCGTTGCTATCAGAAGCTCACCTCGTCCATCTTCACTTGAGGTTCAGTCTTTATACTGTGAGGTGACGTCACAATTCTAAATGTGATCACTCTCCTCATTTACATACTTATTTGCTAACAGTAAACTTTTTCTGTTTGTCTGGCAGCCTATTTTTCGACAATATTCGCTAACCTTTTACATTATTCTTTTTGACAATTTTCGGGATGTTTTTTTATTCTTTAAGGTTTAGCAAGTCCCTAAGGTGTGCTTGTGGGGTCTCCCCCCTTTTCTCGGTGCGGACCTACTTTTTTCCGCTTGGGAGCACAAGTGTGCGCGAGTTTTTTCTATGGCACTTTTCTCTCAGTGAGTTGGTTTCTCTTCTATTTTTAAGTTTCTAAGGTGAATGGTGAGGAAACCTTCATCCTAACAAAACATAAGCCCCAAACAAAAATATAATAAAAAGCAAAATAAAAGTAAATAAAAATAATGCTCGGACTTGGTTCCTTACACCTGTATAACTCTAGAACTCCAGAATTCTGTTAATGTTAATGTTCTTCAGTAGAACCAACTTCATTTACAGCAGCACAAGACCAAAATGCTAATAAACATTTAAAGAGTCATTTTATTAATGCAATAAAACTTTTTTACATGATTCAGGTTTCATCTTCAGATTCACACACATGCAATATATTTTTTAGTTATGTATTTTTAAATACAAATAAGTTTTAAAAAATATAATAAGATCAATATAATATGTTTTAACTAAATAAAGTGTAAATTTCTATTGTAATTATAAATTTATGTATTCAATATGATTATATATTTTTGACTTTAAAAAAGCTTTACTAAATGATATAAAATAAATTACCTATATTTGCTATATGATTGGGGATCTGAAGATGAGATGTAAATTATTTCAAAAAATGCTTTATCTCATTAATAAAGTGACTTCTTGAATATGCATTAACCATGATCAAATAGTAAAAGATATTATAATTCAATTATTATACCTGTCTAAAAATAAATAAATCAGAAAAGGATGTTGATTTTCATGTAAGGCAAAGGATATGGATTTAGTTAGACTTATCAAGGCCTTACTATATACAAATTGAAAATTATTTAAACAGGCACTTTAATGGTAAATGGATTGAATGACATTGACCATTACAGTGGTCCATACAATTACTAGACTTGACTTTGCCTGACATTTGTTGCAAGTCCAGGACAAAAGATAACTCATTCCCTGTGGATTAAACAGACAACCTCAAAGTAAATGACATGTATTGTAAAAATCTCTCTCTCCAGTCAATAAACAATATTTTCTTTAAACAAAAGTCACCCTTCCACATCTATGAAGGTTTGAATTCTTGTTGACTCAAAGACAGTGGATGACAGGTATTTTGACTGGACATGGTCCTGTTTGAACAGTGTTTGATCTCATAACTGAGTAAGAGTATGTTTTACAACTGTGTTCTCCACTTCCACCATCTTGGTTATTCATGCTCAGGTGTTATAATCTACACTAAGTGAAAAAGTTACTGAGGCACATCTATATACCTGATGGAGGTTATGGCCCTACTGTTTCTTCTTGTGTTCTTCTCTCCTCTTTCTCTTTTTTCACTTTTCCTCCTTTTTTCTCTGTTGTGTCTTTGAGAAACTGGGCTTTAAAGGGTTATTCCTTAATCAGACATTTCCATGATCCAATTGGAGATTCACCTGCTTCCAAATTAAATTTGAATTTCCTCTCCATTTGCAAGAAAAATTGCCATCAACTTTGATCTCATCACATCTTCATCACATATATCAGATTGTGTATGTATGCTAGATGACAATTATTTTATTTTCCTCTCAATTATAACCTATTTGTTTCTGTCAGGGATGTGAACCTGATGGAAATGATTGTCACACTTTCACCCAGCATGATAAAATAGTTGATAACAACAAGAATTATAGGGGTGAAGATGGGAATACAATTTCCAAGAATTTCAGAGATCCAGAATTTTGCAACTAGTGAGCGATATAAATAAATTTAAATATATAAATAATATTACAATCAAAAAGGATGTTCATTATATTTTTTTCTTATGTAATTATTTTTCACTTATACAGGTCAAATAATAAAAAGAAGATCTGTTGGTCCAAGTAAGTAAACATTTATTTATTTTTAAAATTGATTTATATTTTTTCTAAAAGTTAATTTAATATCTAAAAACAGATTGTCATTGATGATTTTGTATTTAAAAGAAAATCATTTATGTCATATAAAATTTTTTACTATATCAAATTACTTTAGTAACAGAGTGAGATAATAGGTTTCCTGTATATATATTGTAAAATTATAATGATTTATAAGAACTGATTAATATGAATAAATCAATATTTCTTTAAATAATACAAATTATTTTGGTAACTTTTAATTTCTTTCATTAATTATATATTAAATATTTTATAAACTAAAAAATATGAATGAAATTTACTCTACTTATTAAAAGAAAGTTTGCTTCAAGATTGACTTTTATTCATAATTTAATATTTCTGACTTATTAATTATATTTTGCATTACTAGAATTTATTCTATAATAATACAAATTACATTAAT
>NW_019384346.1:931566-965053 GCF_000671375.1 Centruroides sculpturatus
CAGCGATTCCCAACCTGTGGTACGCGTACCCCTAGGGGTACGCGATAGGTTGTTTAGGGGTACAGAAAAAAGTTAGTTATTATGGCAGAAAAAATAATATATTATGTATCACAAACTAATAGTATTAAAAAATTATTAGATATAAAATATTTCTTGCAACAATCACAACTTTATTATACATTTTTTCATTTAGTTTTTTTTTTTTTTCTTTAATTTAAAGTTACAATATGTAAAATTAACAATACGGGTACTCACTAAATTTCTTAAATGAGAGGTACAATCTAGAGATATGACATGTCATGGAGTACACTAATGAAAAAAGGTTGGGAACCACTGATTTAGATCAAAATACCTCCATGCTATAAAAGAACAACAGACCAAGAACAACTCGTAATCTGGTCAATATGGCTTTGCTTTTACAGTACATTGTTTTCAGTTGTCACCTTACCCATGGACTACCCTTTTTCTTTCATCTCATAAAATACTGCTGGGTTTTGGGATTGCAAATTGAGTTATAAGTAGCAGATCAAGATATTTGTAGGACTTTAAGCTAATACATTTGGGCGACTTTAGGCACTTTAAAAATAATTAGAGCTACATTTCAAGGAATTTAGGTTTTATAAAAAAATAAAGCAACCTGGCAACCTGTGAGGTTCTCACTGGATACATTCGTTTTATCTGCAGTTTATTAATAATAATATAAATAATTAACAAAAATAGTTCTGTATACTTTTCTGTTTACCTAATAAATTACATTGGTTATGTGGCATTTGGCATACTGTACAGAAATATGTAAATCTAGATAATTCAGTGTCATGATTATTTTGTCCCTTGAATTTCGAACTAATGAGGATTTCCTGTAATACTGTAAAATTTATATAATTTATAAAACTATATTATTTTTAGAAAATATTAATTTTATTTTAAAAAGTTGTCTTATAGAATCTTCATATATGTTGTCTAGACACAATGATTTATTACATAACTGTTCATCGTAATTTTAAAACTTTTTTTCATATTTAATTTATATTTTGATAATTATGCATTAATATAATTCTCTTTTAGTTTGTCCTGATGCAAACCAAATTCCACATGTATGTAAAAATGAATGTATGAAAGCAACTTGTACAGCACATCCAGATGCAATTTGTATAGCAGATCCCTGTAATGAATGTTCTGTTATTTTTGTAAATGCTGATGGAGAAAAAGTCAACTGTGAAGGTAATATCTTAGTCTTTTATAATTTAATGATTAAAACTAGCAACATCTTAATACAAAGTTAAAACAATTTCATATCAGAAGCATTATTTAATAAAGTTAGGAATTCTGTTTTACTTATTTTGAGATTATGCATAGCATAACTTAAATACAAAAGAATATTCTAAAAGCATTAAAGAATTTTTGTAGTTTGAATCATACTTAAAAAGAAAATTTTTGCTTTGTTTTATATATCTATAGAATAGCACAAAATGTAAATATAAAACTCACATTAAATAAATAAAGAGAATATTCAAAAATTTTTTATGCTATACTGTATATATTAGTTCAATATGTTTCATTCGTAATTTACACATATAAAATGTTAATATTTGATTTCTTTCTGAACATTTTTCAGTACATAATAATCAGTTTTTATTAATTGTTACTATTTTTTCCTTTGAATCATGTAAGATAATAGTTGGTCATTTTCAAAGCACAAGAAAATGTCAAATAGAGTTAGATCTTACAGAATATGGAACTTTCTTAACTTATTTAAGAAGATATTGAATTGGCCACTATAATCAGTAGATTTGGCTTTATAGGAGTTTTTTTGAGAAACTTTGTAAAAGATGAGTTTTGTATTCCATTGATACCTGTAACTGTATTTTAAATAAGCATAACAAGAATGAGAACAATAACTGACAAGTAAGTTAATATTCTCTTGTTACTGTTAAAGTCGATTTTGTCCATTTTGTGACAGTAGACAAGATTTAATTTGAGATTACAAATGAAACATACGTAAATCTCATTCAAGATATTTTGTACATAATGTTTCTCTTACATTTTATTTTCATGGATGTAGTTTCTTTAAATTGCTCATGTTTTGAATCTCTATATAAATATAGTCCTTTTAATAAGTAATCTTTTAAATATTTCTTTCTAAAAATTTTTTTAAGTTTTGTAAATTCCGAATTTTTTTTTAAATTAATAATAATAATAATGTTCTATATTTCAATATTTTATTATTATTAACATTTTATAAAATGTTAAGTTATGAAGATTTGATTACTCTAAAACTTCTGAATTATTATTTTTAAGAAAACATATGTCTATCTTTATAGTTTTACTATAACTAAATTATTTTTTCATAATATTNAACTTCTGCTGGTAAACATCATCAATTGTCAAGCAAACCAACATTGAAATTCTCTTGACTGGATGATTATTTTGCATCGCAGAATATTTTTACTCAAAATACCTCAGAAGATACTGTGTTAATCTTCTGCATCTGCATCTGATTTTCGTTATTAAATTTCATTTGGTGACAGTTTCACCATATTAACATTATATAAATGTTTTTAAAATTACCATTACTAATTCATTATCATCAACTTTAAAATTTGGTGAAAGTTTAATTTATCCAAAAAAATAAATAAATAATTGTAATTATATTCAGTATTTATTTTCTTATTTAAAACCTATTTAATAATTTATTTGTAGCCAAATGCAGTCAACCTCTACTTGTTGGAACTTGTCAAAATTCTCTTGTACGATATTTCTTTAATCAAAGTAGCCAGTTGTGTGAGCAGTTTATTTACAGTGGTTGTCAAGGAAATGACAATAATTTTAAGTCATTTGAAGAGTGTCAAACAGAATGTGAAAAGCCAGGTTAGTTTCAATTCTATTAAAATAAATTACCTTTGTTTAAAATCCATCTTATAAACAAAGCATTGACAAATATATATATATATACACTAACCTTATGAAGCTTTGCAAATATTTTTAACTTACCATGAACATTTTTGGTCTACCTTAGAACCTTCTTCAGGTGGAGTTCTATTAGAGAAAACCTTTTTCAATGCAATTCTATTCTATTCCGTTCCAATATGTTCTAATTTTCTTTTGAATTTTCTATGTATGACCCAGCATTATAGCTGCTGACACAGGCGCACATTGTTAGGAACTTTTAAAATTTAAAAAGAAAATTAGAACACATAGGAAATGGAATAGAACAGAATTGCATCAAAAAAGGTTTTTTCTAATAGAACTCCACCTGAAGGTGGAAGGCCCTAAGGTGGACTGAAAACGTTTGTGGTACATTAAAAATATTTACAAAGCTTCATAAGGTTAGTGTGATATATATATTACCTTTGTTTACATGTTAAATGTATAAATTCATTTATACATTTATATTACTCTAGACTTTCATTTAATCAAATAATATTTTATAATAGTAATTTATTAGCAAAAACTTATATTTTAATTAATATATGACACTTTAAATTAATTTTTTTTTCTAATTTCAGTGCCAGTTTGTGAGCAACCAAAAGACCTAGGAATGTGTCGAGCTCAAATTGCTCGTTGGTACTATAATAAGGAAACTTTCCAATGTGAACAATTTGATTATGGTGGATGCGGAGGAAATGATAACAATTTTGAAACCAAACAAGAATGTGAATCCAAATGTCCTGGTTAGTTTTGATTCTATATATTTCAAACTACTTATTTGTCATTTATATGAAAACATAATATTATTATTGTTTTTAGATTTAATATTATGTCCTCAAATCAAACCATCTGGACAGGTATTAGAACCATGCAGTAAATCAAAAGCCTGTGCCAATGAAGTTTGTCCAGGTAATCCAAATGCCATATGTAGTGTTGATCCATGCACATGTTCAGTAAAATTTGTAGATCTAGATGGTCATCCAGTATCATGTGTCATTCAACCAACACCAAGTAAGTAAAATTAAATAGAGTTTGTTTAATAACTTAAAAGATTTTATAATAAAGTGTATTTTTAGTGCCATCTGAATTAATTACACCAATGATACCACAATATACTCGGTGTGAAGGCTTTTTGCAAAGAGCATTGTTACATTGGACAGAGAAAGTATATACACCTCAATGTACTGAAGACGGAAATTTTGTTCCTACACAATGTGCTCCTACTAGTAATTTTGAACAAGAATGCTGGTGTGTGGATGAATCTGGATCACAACTTCCCAATGGCATTACTTTTCCAATAGGAAAAGGAAAATGTGGTATATATTTATTAAAAGTTTAAGGCTTAAAAAATATAAATTTGTATTTAAAACATTTTCATTTTTTATATCAGAATTTGTAAAAGTGAAAAAAGTGAAAGTATCCTTGGTCTTCACTCACAACTATACAATTCCAAATGACAAATTTGAATCCTTGATCAAAAGGTATACTAAAATATTGCAATACTCTTAAAAAGTCTATCAGATTAATTTTTTACATAAATTGAATGTAAAAAGCTAGTTCATATTTTATAGTTTTCATATATTTTTTAAAATGAATGTATAATAATATTAATTTAAAATATATATACAAAACTTTGTCAAATCAAATTTAAATTTAATCAGCTAGAAGTTAGTTGTCTGATAAATTTTAAATAATATAGACAACTTTTTTTAATTATAAATTTGTTAAGTCTTATTATGATCTACTCTGTATAATCCAATTATGAGGCTTGCTCATATCAGAAAAAAATTGAATCCAGTAGTATATCTTTTGAATTGATTTTTTCTTTAGGTTTTCAGAAAACCTAAGTTAATTTAGTTTCCAATAAGCTGTTTTAGATTTTCATCATTTCAGTGTTAACATTTGAATATATTTAAAAATGTTATAATTTAAAATTTACAAATATTGAAAGAAATGTTAATATCTTTATTCAAAATACAATGTTATATAAAAATATAAATTTCAGTTAGAAATTTCAACTTAGAAATAAAAAAATATATATATGCATACTGGATTTTTTAGGTTGAAGTATAGTTGTTCCATTTTACATTAATGTATTTTAATATTATATAAGATTTTACAAATAATTATATTATTCATCTTAACTAATTTCAGATTTTTGCATTTTATCTATATTCTTGTGCAAATAGAAAGATCAATAAACAATAACAATTAATTGATACATTAATCACATATAATATGAATATGTATTGTTAAGAACAGTAGATATTTCTAAAAATATAAAATTGAAATATATAATTCAAGTCTAAGATTTATATGTTTATATGATATGTCATCCTGAACAGAGATGGACAATTTTTTAAATGTTGAACTACATAAAATGTGTGTAGGTCAAGTACATATGTGCCTCTCACAATTTTTAAGATTATTAAAATGGCTTGTAATAAAAAAAAATTGACATTATCATCTATTTTCTTTGTAAATTAAAACTGTTTATCATGAATTTAATATGTAAACAGTATGATTCTTGATACTATTGTATATCCTTTGTCCTTTTGTTATGGAAAAACCAGGAAGGCAACTTTTTACTTTTATTTCACAAAATGCATTTTAACTTGTTCTCTTAAGAATCATCATCCTCAGTTAATAAAAGGTTATAATCCCAGGAGATCACATCTTTTGTAAATAAAACAAATTACTTTAAAACCTTGACTGCCCTCAGGTATAAGCTGCAAAAGTGAAAGTTGTAAAGAAATGTTGACTTTTTTTGTGGATAGGCCACTCTCATATTTAGGATGCAACCTATAGTCACTGTATTAGGTATGAATCCAGAATAAAAATCAATACAAAAAGAACAGCATCAGGAATAGCATTATATATGTAAATCTCACTTTGCTATGTACTAGAGTAAATTGTATACCATTTTATTGGTCACTTTTGCCAATTCTTAAAATTATTATTACTGATATAATTTACTGCATTTTTCTTTTGTATTGTAGTTAGTTTTCACCAATAATCCAATTTTTCATATATTACCTTGTGCATATGCAAGTGGTGAATTTTACAAATATAATCTTCTACAGACCATGGCATATACAAAGCTACAATACTGCACAAATTTTATGTAATGCATATTGTGATCTTGTATATATTTTGTTTTATAGAAATTTTTTTGTTCATTCTTTTTTATATAAAAGTGATCATGGAATTATAACCTTTTATAAACTGAAGAGGACCATCCTTAAGAATGTATATAGAAATGCATTTTGTGAAATAAAGGTTAAAAAGTTGTCTCCTGGTGTCAGGTTTTTTCCATGATAAAATAAGGAAAAAAAAAAGGATAAACAATAGTATCAAGAACTACACTGTCTACAGCATATTAAATAAACAGTTTTAAGTTATTTATTGTAATATTTATATTCATACATATATGACACTTTAAATTAATTTTTTTTTCTAATTAATAAGAAAAATATAAATAAACCCAAGATAGTTCTTAATAATAAATAGGAATGGGTAATCTATGGCCTACAAACATATTCTATTCTAAATCATAAAATTTTGTCTTTTACTGCCACTTTAGAATTTAAAAGCATGACATACTTAAGATATTATAATTGAAATGTG
The DNA here is from genome assembly GCF_000671375.1 of Centruroides sculpturatus. NCBI lineage: Eukaryota > Metazoa > Arthropoda > Arachnida > Scorpiones > Buthidae > Centruroides > Centruroides sculpturatus. The sequence goes on from NW_019384346.1 coordinate 938,122, forward strand.
ATTAATGATTTATTGTATATATGGTAGCCCAGCAGTCAGATTATATGTTAATAATAAAATAATTGTTTTAATAAAAAAAAAATACATTAAATCAACACTAGTATTAAATTTTCAGCTTACAAAAATGTATTAAATCTAAAATTGTTCTTGTATGCATAACCCACAAGTTATCTGTATTTACAGGATAATTTGATGGGTGCAAATTATGCATTGATTTTAAACTTGCACATATGGAGCAGCCATTGTTCATAGGCTTGGAGTATTGTGGGGTATATTATACAAAGGTTTTAGTTTCCTTCTAGCAATTTGGTATTTTCTGTTTTAAGCTTAACTATCAACAGTTTAATCATCAATCAGTTTAAAATTCCAAACAAATATAGAAAATTGTCAGTGTTTTAAAATCATGTGTAAATATATATATAAATTTTTACAATGAATTTCTTTTAATTTAACTTAAAATATTTATTCCAATTTTTTAAATTTACACTTAATTTTTAAATATTTTAGTTTAATAAGTCAACTGCTTAATGATCTCTCAGCAGTGGTTTACAATGATGTTGTTGATGTTTACATTAGACCAAATGATGCAAAAGTTCAGTTTGTATTAGTAGGGGATAATAATGTCCAAGTTGCTTTCCAATTAGAAGAAATGGTAAATATATATATTTTAAAAATTTTTACATAGAGTTATTATATATTGTATTACTGTATTAATATATCAAATTGTAATAAACACAAAAATTTACATAATTATAAATAGAGTATAAAATAAAACTTAAAATGCAGAAATATTTGGCAAAAAGTCAAATGTAAAAATAAAATAAGAGCATTAAAAATAAAAATTTAATTAAAATTACATATTTTTTTCTTGACTTAAAATAAATGATTTCAAGATATAATGTTTAATTTTTAAGTATAATGGTTTATAAGGGCTTTATACCTCTCCTGCTTTAAGAAAACCATTGATCTACTTTTATTGGCTTTTAGCATAACGATATGATTGTCCAACATCCATTTTTTGCTCTCCCGCAGAAGTTTCCATGGGATTTCTTCCTCACTCATCTCCTTAGAGGATTTTATCTTGAAAGTCACTTTCCAAAGAGATGAGAGAGGAAGAAATCCCATGGAAACTTCTGTGGGAGAGCAAAAAATGGATATCGGACAATCATATCATCGTGCTAAAAGCTGATAAAAGTAGATCAACGGTTTTCTTAAAGGAGGAGACGTATAAAGCCTTTATAAACCATTATATCAGGGATACAAACAGATTCAAGATTTCAAGATATCTTTAAGAAAAAAGGAACTAATTTTGTTTTATAGAAATGTTTATAGACTTATTTAATAAAGAAAAATTCCATAATTGAGTTTTTAAAAATGGTATCAAATTTTAAGAAAAATTGTTTGTAAAAAAACTGATACATAAACCAAAATCTTTTGTTTGCTAAAATAAGTTCTGCTTTTTAAAGGGTGTATATAGGATAATATTGTGTGTGTGTGTATATATATAATATATATATAATGTTATTTGTTAAAATAACATACTATGTAAGTTCAGGCAGAAGTTGTCCTTCATGATACCAGATTTTGACAATTTTCACAAATGGGTTAGTTTTGTTCCTATATGAAGGCTTGACAAAACATTTTTAAAAAGTTTCATTTTTTTGGCAATTTTATACAAGTTTCCAAATTTTGAACTTTTTGGAAAAGTCATTTCTTGCATGTATCTTGGAAAATAAGTTCAACATGGAGATATAGGGAGATGTGGTTTGTTGCATTTTATAGATAAAGAGACAGGGAACAATAGTTTGTAATTCACTTTTTGATTGAAACATGTTTTGTATAAAGTGTTCAATGATCAAGGATGAATAGTTCAAACACCTATTGTTCTATTGAATAGCAAAGTTTGTTGCAGGTAATTTCCCATTTAAGATGTTAATGTCCAATAACGTTGGCAGTTAATCATTATGAAACAGAACAGTGTTTCCTAACTACTGACATAATATAGAAAATTTACAATATGTTATGCTATGAGTTTTGTGTCAACAGTATTTTAAATGGAAAAATAAAAAATTATAATGATATACATATATCTACATTGCAGTTGCAAGATATAAATCAAAGAGAGAAAGTTAGCACAGTAGTAGATCTCAAAGATTGGAAGTATTATATTAAGAAAAATAAATTGAATTTAAAGAATATCTTTTGCAATAATCTAGATATCTTAAAGAAAATAGTAGTATCCTTTTATATTTAAATATTAATATTTTCTCAGAAAATATAAATCATATAACATCCAATACAGACCAGAAGTTCATATATAATTTATCAGGGTGTCTGACTCCTAAGTGTTCAATGTCTGGTCTTGCTTTTCATCTATCTAATACCATTCAAGATTAACAAAAGACAGATGGAGGATGACAGTGGGAATATATTGGTCTGCAATTTAAAAATTTCAGCCCAATTATAATTAATATTAATATACTAACATGATGCATTTTGCAGAATTAATCAAACCTTGCTGAATGTTGTTCAGTGATTGCTACAATTATAACTTAAATCACTCAAGAATCTTAATTTTTCTTGAAAATTATTAGTAAATATATACATATATATTTAACTATTTATTGCAAAAAACATCAAATCCTATTTTTATATGCCACTTAAACATTTTTATCCATGTAATAACTTATTTAAACAACAATGTAAAGTTCTCATATATTTTGAAATATAGAAAAAATTGATTATAATGTAAATGTTTATATATTTATTATTATTAATTTTGTTAAAGGTAAGACAAGGTATGAAAATCAGCCAGCCTCCAGACATAGATGTTCCAGCTAATTTTGGACAATCAACTTTCTATTATATCATCGATCCTATAAAATCTTCTTCTCAAAGAGAGGATGTTTTAGATAATGGCATCACTGCTCATCATGTTTCTTATAAAAAGAGTGAAACCGAAACTGAAACTCTCATTATCATTGCTATCATATCAACAGTTGTTTTCTTAATTGTATTAGCAATTCTGATAGCAATTGCTGTAAGTAATTATTATTATTATTTTATTTTTTTAAAAAACACAGTGGTGGCAGGAATCTCTAGTAAATGAAAAGTACACATTCAGGAATATATTAATTTTTCTTTACTTCCTATTTGAACAATAGAGTTGTTTATAAATAAGATTAAATAAAAATTTGGATTTCATGTTAAGTAGAAAATTTCATACTTTAAAGTCTGCCATCAGCTATGTAAATGCATTATATACTGTATGTACATATTAGGAGTTTTATTTATAAAACAAAATCACTAAAACAGATCCATTACACTAAAACAGAAATATATTATTCTATTAATATTTTATGACTGTTTTTATACTGTTTAAATATCTTAAATTTATTTCTTCAGTTATCAAGAAAAGATAAAGATGAAAAACCTAAACAATCTATAATCAATCAAGTAAGTATAAACATTAAATACAAAATTTACATATACAGAATATGTCATTCTTTGATTGATAAATAAATCCAATGAAGTGTATTAACTTATATCTAATTAATCTTTCTGAATTTGTCATTTTAAAGTTCAATTGATTAGAAAGGAAGATGAAGAAATTTGAGAAATGACAGGTCTTCTGTCATTCTTGTATCTATCCAATCATAAAAGTAAAATGCATGTTATACTATAAGAATCCTATTTTTCTTTGATATTATAAAATATCAAAGAAAAATAAATTAAAAAATAAATATCAAAGAAAAATGTATGACTTCTTAAAAGATAATAAGCCATAAATAAAATTTAACAAACTATTACATGTATTGATAGCTTTTAAAGAATGACATTAATTTTCATTATCTATGGTTCAATCTTGTTATAAATATTACCATATTTATTATTATATAATTTTAATTTTTTTTGCAATTTATCTTAGGCGTTTTTCAATATGATTTATGCTCTAACTGGCAAAAAACAAGAAAGTAAAGTTAATGATGAAAAGAAAGAAGTGCAATTAGCCATACAGACAATAGAAGCACAGTATGAGAGCATAAAACAAAAAGAAAAAGAAGCAGAAGCCAATTGTCCATCAGAAACTTCAACATTTTACACAAATGTTAACGAAACTGAACAAGAAAAAGAAAAATGCTAATCACAAGATATTTAAAACATTTATGAACTAACAAATATTTAATAAAAAAAAATAAATAAATATTTGATCAAAGAATATATTTTATATGTTCAATTTAACCAAGTTTCTCAAATAGATGAATATCTCATGATAGTTTTACATTCCACACAAATCAGATATACTGTATAAAATATGCTTCCACACTTTTTATCTGACTGTTTAAATGGTCTTTTAATAAATTTCTATGGAGAGGTAATCAATTTTTAAAGTGTTTACAATAAGATTATGCCTTTGTTAACTATTGACAATGTATGATGATAAATCGTAAAAGTATATATGTATAATTTTGAGAAAAATGTAGACACCGAAGTACTATAGTTACAGTAGATATCTGTATTGATCTAGTTAGAGGTTCTTTTATGCAAATTTTGTTTTCACTTGTAATTTTTATACAAATATTTTCAATTAAAATCTTAAAAGTAGAAACTATAGTTTCTATCATCATATCAATATACATATATATATATATATTACAATTATACATCATATATATGTATATATACATAAACTGTACAATATAATTCAATTCCATGATGCGAATTGAAAAATTTTGTTTTATTTCTTTGTGAATTGTAATTTAATAAAATCAAATGGAATGTAACATTGCTTTAATTGTAGATAAAGTTTTGTAAAAAAAAAAAAAAGAAAAATATTTTTGTAGTGAAAGATAGTTGTCTACAAAGAAACTCTTTTTGTTTTACAAATTAAATCATATTTGGTTTATGTAATAAAATGACTACTTTAATAAATCATCCCAAAATGTTTTATAGTGTAAATGTCATCTTAGGCTATCTTTTTGGTAACAAATAATTATATGTAATGGGCATTTTCATATTATAAATTTTCATTCAAATTACAATTTATAAATCTAATATTTTGATAACTATATTATGACAAGAAACAATTTATAGGTTCAATTATATATGATATGATCTTATGCCATTTCTTGACATGTCAAATCAAAAGATGGCATACCATTGACAAACATTACATTTAAATACGTTACTTAATTTTATAATAAAACCAGTATGTAGATTTAAAATTATATTAAACTTGTATGAATGTGATCATAATAATGAATTCTCTCAAATCTAGCTTAAAGATGGGCAGAAAGAAAACCTTTATACAAGTAGACAGTAAGTAATTGCAAGTCTAACACACAATAATTATCTTTATTGAGGGGGGATGTTTTTGACAGTGCTGGCTATTGGCATGCTTTTTGTGACTTACTATTACAATCTACAATTCAACTGTTTGCTATTAATTGACTTTATTGAGGATGTCTTTTTCTACCATCATAATTTCTTTGTTAATTCTGTTCTTTTTACTTATTATTGGAGGAGTTGAACTTAATCCAGGCCCAATGTCTCACACACCACCTTCTCCCTATAATAAAGCTTCAACTTCTGCTGGTAAACATCATCAATTGTCAAGCAAACCAACATTGAAATTCTCTTGACTGGATGATTATTTTGCATCGCAGAATATTTTTACTCAAAATACCTCAGAAGATACTGTATTAATCTTCTGCATCTGCATCTGATTTTCGTTATTAAATTTCATTTGGTGACAGTTTCACCATATTAACATTATATAAATGTTTTGTTCATATATCAACTTTAATCTAGCAATGTTATTTAACACCTATTATATCAAATAATAAAGATTGAATTATTTATTGTCTACTTGATAAATACAATCATAAAAATTTATTATTTTTATCATTTTTGTTATATGAACATTTTTATTAAATAATGCCATCTTTCTTCTTAATTCTTCTTCTTAAAGTAATTTGTTAATAAGAACTTGGAAATATAGTCATTTAGATATGTCTATACATTACGAAATATAAATACTTAGATAAAATTTTTAGTTTTTATTATAACAAAATTAAAATAACATCTAATTAGTTAAAGTAACCATTTAAAAATATAAAGATCAGATAACTTTTATTAAACTCTTCAGCTGTTACATGAAAAATTATTATTATATTTGTATTTTTATAAGAAATCAGTTGTTTAGAAATATGGCTATGGAAATGGAGATTCATTATATAATAATGCATTATTATATAAATTAATATATTAAATAGAGATTTTTCAGCAGTATCTATTTCAAACACATAGATCCACATTTGACATTAAACTATTTTTACATTTTTATAAATGTAAAAATGTCAGTTTTAATGAATTATGTGATTGAATGAAAATCAACAACTTGAATATATTTTGAAGATATGAAATTTATTAATATTTACAATTTTAGTAATAATAAAAATAAATAAACGTCTATAGAATATTTACAGAAAAAATATTTTTAGTTTATCTTACATATATTTTATCGCCATTTCTTACAGAATAAAATGATATTTCTCGCAAATCATTATCCATTTCAATTTCTGGTTCACTTTCCTAAAAATAAGAATTTAATAATGATCAACAAAGATAAGCAATTTATTATTAAGTAACTATAAGATAATTTCTACCTTAGAACTCACAACCCATAAAATAATATCTTGGATATTTTGATTAAAAAGCCGACAGGCAAGCGTTTTCACTTTCCCAACAGTCATCATTGCTGTTATACAAAAAATCAAAATATACACATAAATAGTAGTAATAAAAGTAAATACAGGGTGGTCATAAAGTAACTTGCTAACTAACAGTGATATCAGGAGCAGTGGAGAAGACCTGTACATGTTCATGGATGAGGAAAAAACAAGAGAATGTCTGCTTTGTTGAATTCTGCTCAACAGATGCTTTTATGCCCTGCAGCTGATGTCACAGTAAGCTTCAGTTACAATGTTACTGCCTCACCACAAATGTGTACAATTCTTCTGTCCATGGATACTGGCTCAACCACTTCCCAAACACCAATATCTCTGATGTTTTTCATCCTACACATATTGTTCCAACATCTTTATGCTGTTTTTTCCCATCATGCAGAATCTCATGATGTTCTGAATTCCTGGTGTTTGTATTGGAAATTTTCAAGTTATGGTTATGTCAACCATAACCATGGCATGTGTTCTACCCCTTTTTCATATATTGCAAGTGCATGTCACCTTGCAATATATGAAAAGTATCCTGTATCCTGCAAAAGTTCCAACAGATTCCTCACTTTCCGTTTTCCCCAAGATTGCTGTTGGTTAGTCAAGTTACTTTATGATCACTCTGTATTAACAATTTTAATCAAATCCAAACTGCAATTTTTTTGTAATAAAATATAAAAATTACCTGGTAACTTTTTAGCAACAGGTTTTTTATCAGGATTTATAGAACAGCATAATTCTACTGCTAAAAATCATATTTAAGAAAAATGTCTTTCATTGTATTTTATTAACTTATATTTGAAGTGAAAAAACAGTATGTATGTTTACAGTCTGTGAAAGTTTAAGAATTTAAGTCAAAGCAGATTTTAAAATATGAAAATAACTAAAATAAATGTAAATTTAAAATACAATTATTAAGTCTATAAGTTAAAACAATGATTTGAATCATAACTAATTATTTAAACAATCTTAGAAAATTATTATAAAATAGCAATAATTTTTTACTATATTATCAGATTTCTGATTCTACAAATTATTTTCCTGAACTTAGAATAATGTTTCAATTAGCCAATTTTGCATTTAACTACTTATTTTTGATGTGTTACAACAGACTAGATTGATAATTTCATAGACTGATCTTATTATCCCTAACAAGTATAGATTTTAAATTCTTAAATGGATTGATCCATTTAAGAATTTAAAAATCTTTGTAAGAACCTTTTAAAATATTTCTCCATTAGAATGATTTGTTTATTTAAAATTTATCAAATAAACAATATATTAATATATAAAAATTTCACCCTAATTACCCTAAATTAGGGTAAAATTTCTGGTTAGTTCTTGGATAATACAATTTTTAATTTCATGATTTTGATCCAAATGTAACTTGTAAGTAAAATGAAATAAAAAAATAACTAAAATTGTTTTGCAACATCATTTAAACAAAATTTTGTATTATTATATGCAAATCACAAACTATTTTGTTTAAAATTAGACTTCTCTTTTAAAAATTTCCAGAAATAAACAACTTCCCTTAGCCAAAAATCAATAAGAAAATCAAAACCAATAATAACCATTTTAATAGCTCTGGATTAATTTTCAGAATTAAATTATTAATGAATGCTTATTCTTAAAGATCAGAAAAAAAAATTCAAATTACAAAGTTCTAAAATAAGCCAATATATACAAGCAATTGTTTATTGTGATAGCCAGGATGCAATTTTTAATCATATTTTTAATTCATTTAATTTAAAATATAGGCCTTGATTTTAGTAGTGTCTTTCCCCATACATCATATATTTCCTGTTAACAGTAGAGTCATGCTGGTCATCTATCAATTTGTTTATGGAAAAATTTTTAACTTAAAATAATGTCACTTCCAGTGCAAACTGGAAGTTCGCATATAGTTAATCGGGACCTCCTGCACATAAGCTTTCCATATCTGGTCTCAATTTTCATTTATCTGACACTGTTCTTGAGATTAAGGAAGACAGACAGATAGACAACAATGGGAATTCATAGGTAACTTTTTCAAATTGCAACCCAATAAAACAATTCTTAATCAAACTTATAAAAAAAAAAAAATGCTAAAAATGATTACTAAATAATTGCTATATTAAGCATAAAGTAGACATTCTTATTATTATACACTGTTTTGTATTTTAAATTAAAATATTTTTGGTTTAAAAAAATATAAAACAAATTGAAAAGGATACATATCAAATTATTTTTAAGTAATTCTGATTGTTTTTTCAGTTCAGAATCTTCAGGAGCACCATATTCTGAAAAATACAATCATTACTTTAAATACATTTGAAATAATCTTATAAACAAATAAAACAGAGAAGAGAAAATCAAATCTACATTAATATCAAATAAAGTATTAATTTAAAAAATTTATCATATCTGATAATTTGTAAAATAACAATGTTTATCTTTTATTCTTTCACTAATAGAATTAGTAAACATCTCTACAGAAATATTTCTTTCAAAAATCCTTAAGAAATTATGAATTTGCTGTATCTTATTTCAAATCATTTAAAACAAACATTGACAGAATACTTTATATTTAATTTTTATCTTCTTTGAGCATTTCTTTAAAAAAATAAACAATTAAAGCATAAATATGCTTTCTTGTAGTTGATAAAATTTAAATTATAATCATTTTATTCATATCTTCAGAGAGAGAGAGAAACAAAATAATATTGTTAAATTTCTTTAAATAAGAAATGCTTAATTTAATTTAATAATTTAGATATTTAAGACTCTATTGGTTAAAAACACTACTAAAATTAAGAATATATTTTGTTATTTTAAGATTAAATAAAACAGCAATTTACATTTAATAAATTATATTTAATAAAATTTATTAAATATTTAAAATAGTATATTTTAACATTCTATTTTTCAAAATTAACATGAAATCATGATAATAAAAGTTACCAAATTAAAATATTGTACATGTTTCATCACTAAATTTTGCAATTCTATGTTTTACAATATAATGGACTCTCACATATCCAAACTAATGTGGGAAGAGTGATTGAATATTAGAAAAATCCAGATAAGGGAGAGTGATAATTTTTAAATAAGACTGTAACATATATGCCTACAGTATGAGGTAAGTATAAAAAATGATTATTTTGACTTTGATGCTTATTTTTGGCAATCACAGTTATGATTAATTTAAAAATTATTGTGTTAAAGTTATTTTTTTTGTTCTCAATTCACTGATGAGCTGCTACACACACGAATGCCTCATCATTATCACATCAGAGGTGGTTATTGTATTGTGCTCTTCTACAAACTTCAATGCAATCTTAATTTTAAAAAAATTAAAAACTGTAAATACTGTATTGAAGATTTAAAGTAATGTACAATATTTTCAAAAATTTTTTTTTGTTTTTTGTTTGTCCAGCTAAAGGAGAGTCCAGATACAGCAGGGCCAGATATGGGAGAGTCTACTGTATATATAAGGAGCCGAAAGAGAAAATTATAGCAGAAAAATAATACACAATGTAAACTAATGTTTTAAAAGTTTATTTAGACTACAAACCTCAAACCTTTTATTATTCCATTTAGCATTACAGTAGACCCCCATAACACTGTTGATAATTCTGTGTTATATGAATTCTATGTTGTACGAGTCACTTAGATTTTACAAATATGTGAACCGTTTACAGCCCGGCACACGTATTTGTAAAATCTAAGTGACTCATACAATATGGATTCATATAACATGGAATTATCAACAGCGTTACAGGGTGGTTTACTGTATTTATGTAAAGTATCTTTAACATGTGTGAGATCTGGATTTTAGAAACATTTTTTTCCTCCTCTAATTTTCAAAGTATTTCACTTCATTTTTTTTACCTGACTCATTAAAACAACTTATCCCGGGGAAAGAAGATCGAATATCCCATCAACAACTATAGAAATTTATAACCTTCCTTCAAGAATGTAAACAGTCACCCATCCAAACATTGTCAAGCTAATATTGCAAGACAAGTTTATGGTTATCATTGGATTTCTTCACTTTATTATGGTCCTGGGGACACCTATGACCTAAACACCTGGTAAAGTAACCTCTGCTTTAGACAACATTTAATCACCTGACTTATTTTCCCAAGACAAACCAATATAAGGCTGATTTATCCTCCCCTCAGAGGAGTCTCTCACTGAATGCCAGATCAGTGACATCTAGGAATTCACCAAGGAGCCATATCCCCAAATTGACTTTGTCAAGTGCGATCCGGGAGTCTCAGTTGTGACTTTGTTAATTTGTGCATCAAATCAAAGAAAGAATGGATTTGAACCTCCATGAAAGTGTCCAAGAGGTATGATAACAAATTGTGTAAACTCTCTCTCAGCCCCCCTTTAACTTGTACTTGAGAGTTAGGGAATCTTGATAAGTATTTTGGTGTTCTGTTTGTTATTGTAAGTTTATTTGTTATCCAATAAATTTTTGGTTTCTTTGTTAAATGCTGTCATTTACTTGTTTATTGCCTACGCCTTACCGGACCCAACAAAAAGAATCCTGAGAGGTCGGGATCATAAAATGTAAACCAGCCATCCACTGACAAGTGGGTAGTTTCCACCAAAATGTTGCCAAGAAAAAGGCAAGACATCCGCCTTGCCTCTGGCTACCCACACATATAAGCAAAATTATTCTAGTTTAAATTTTACAAAAAAAAAAAAAACAACTTAAGCATATTACGATTTTTTTTAACTTTTGGAATTGGAATTTGAAACAAAACACAAAAAGATTTAAACTTTTTTATATTATATTTGAAGATCAAGATGAGCAAAAATCCAGTAAACATATGTTCCAAAACAAACCATTCTGAAGTCTCATATAAAGTTTTAAAAAGCATATCTTTAGAGTCATATAGGATCTAGTTTACAGCTCTGGAAAAATATATAAGAAGATTTTAATTTAATATAAAAATTTTTGACAGTGTATCCAATCAATGAAGTAGTGATAGAAACATGTATCTGGGTAGATGGAAGATATCTTAAATACTTTTTGTAACATTTATGATTTTTCAAATATTCTCATTTACAAAATTTTTTATTTGTAATAAATACAATTAACTATTTTCCTTTGTTAAAACTTTGTAATTAAAAAACAATTCATTGTTAAACACATGTTTACTAGAACTTCTTTTTTCATCTCAACTCTCTCAAAACAAAATATAAATTTTTCCAATCTTTTCATACATTTTGTATAATTGTGTTACATTGGATAGACAGCATAATTATGTACAGAGTGCATGATGTAATATTTGCTAATGTAATATCTATTTGTTACAAAAAATTTTGACATACCATTTGATATCCACTAATAATATAAAACCAATGAATACCAAACTTAGTAATTATAATTTAACAACCAAATGGGACAAAGCTATAAATCTCAATTTATTTATTGTTAAAATGCACCAAAAACTTCACATTGGTATTGTATTTTTATTTGATTAAGTAGTAATCCTCAATCTATGCCAGATCAGTATTATTTAATTGCTATTTTTACAATTTTTATTGTGTAATAGATTAAAATATTCATAGTAATATATTATTTATATTTATAATTATATCACAGAATTACTTTTTAGTTTATCTTCTACAAACAATTGTTGGAAAGTTAAGATAATGAAAACATTAAAATCAGTTTAATTTTAGATTGCTGAAATTTATTAAAAATTTAAATATTTTTGAGAATCTATAGTTTTGCTCTCAGAAGAGTAAGTAGATTTTGAAATATTCTCTTCTACAAAATATATATGAATGAGTTTCAAAAACTTTTAAAGTATTTAGATACACTAAAACACATTCTAACTTTTTGAAACTCATTCATATATATTTTATAGAAGAGAATATTTCAAAATCTACTTACTCTTCTGAGAGCAAAACTATAGATTCTCAAAAATATTTAAATTTTTAATAAATTTCAGCAATCTAAAATTAAACTGATTTTAATGTTTTCATTATCTTAACTTTCCAACAATTGTTTGTAGAAGATAAACTAAAAAGTAATTCTGTGATATAATTATAAATATAAATAATATATTACTATGAATATTTTAATCTATTACACAATAAAAATTGTAAAAATAGCAATTAAATAATACTGATCTGGCATAGATTGAGGATTACTACTTAATCAAATAAAAATACAATACCAATGTGAAGTTTTTGGTGCATTTTAACAATAAATAAATTGAGATTTATAGCTTTGTCCCATTTGGTTGTTAAATTATAATTACTAAGTTTGATATTCATTGGTTTTATATTATTAGTGGATATCAAATGGTATGTCAAAATTTTTTGTAACAAATAGATATTACATTAGCAAATATTACATCATGCACTCTGTACATAATTATGCTGTCTATCCAATGTAACACAATTATACAAAATGTATGAAAAGATTGGAAAAATTTATATTTTGTTTTGAGAGAGTTGAGATGAAAAAAGAAGTTCTAGTAAACATGTGTTTAACAATGAATTGTTTTTTAATTACAAAGTTTTAACAAAGGAAAATAGTTAATTGTATTTATTACAAATAAAAAATTTTGTAAATGAGAATATTTGAAAAATCATAAATGTTACAAAAAGTATTNATTTTAAATATGTTGGATGTTCGTTTAAAAATTCACAGCTTGGTTTATTTAATTCAGGATCTCTGTGACCACCAGATTTTAACCACTCCTCACAATATTTTTTCAGATAATCTAATTCTGCACCTCTTCTATCTTCTTTAGTTATCTAACAATTTTAAAAATTCATTTATATCATTTAATAACATATTTTTTATATTAGTTTGTATGGAAAGGTTATTATATTAATTTAGCCATATATATATATATATATGACTATATGATTAAATTATATATATTAAAATATATAATTATTGGGGTGTGAGTTGGTCATTGAAGGTGTTGGTGAACTTTTCAGTGCAGCTTANTATATGACTATATGATTAAATTATATATATTAAAATATATAATTATTGGGGTGTGAGTTGGTCATTGAAGGTGTTGGTGAACTTTTCAGTGCAGCTTAACTACAGTGTAATTATGTACCAGAAAGTATCAGTAATTTGATTTTGCTAGATTTAAGGATGTGGTTATTTGTTAATAGATTAATCTTGGTATTAATCATATGCCTATTATTAATTGCTGGAATAGAAGCTAATCCAGGCCCTCTTTCCTGTTCTCCCCAACATTTGAGTCAAATAGACATGCAAAAGAGGGAGTATGGTAGGCCACAAAAAAAAAATTTTAAAGAAACAGTCAAAGAAAATCAATTGGAAGATTTATTACATGAAGAATACTTTCCAATTGAAGAGGATTCCGATAGAGATAGTTTCAAAACCACAAGACTTAAGAAAATACCTGAATACTTTGAAACATTAAGGGATAAGGATCCCCTGGTACAGGAAGAATCACAATACACACTTAAATCAATATATGAACTTATACAAAATGACTTTTCACAGCTTAGTAGAGAAATACAGGGAATCAAGACAGAATTTAATTTAATGAAGGAAGAAAATAAGCATTTTCAAAAAGAACTAGTGAATTTGTCACAGAAAATGGAAGAAATAGATGCATTATTCACAAACAATAGCCTTTTAAAAGGTATGGTTGAATTTGAGTTAGATAAATTAACAAATGAGAAAACGAATAAAAATATTGCAGTTATTAATTTTCCATTTATTTCAACTGATTATGTTGGGAAATCCATCAGTTCATTAAAGAGGATTTGAGAATTAAAAATAGCTCTATAAAAAGCATAGCCAGGTTAAATAATAATGGAACTAACCTTATTATGAGGATCACATTGGATTCCTTGTACAATAGAAATTTGATGTTGAAAAAATTTTGGAAATTATTGGGTTGTTCGGAAAGTAAGTTCGTTTTTTTACCATTAGACGGATTAGTGGTATTTTTCTCGCCATTTTCATTCTAAACCATATTATCATTATATATTTTGACAGCTAGCATTTCATGGCTTATTTGTAAAAAATTTTGTTTGCTTTTGTGCAATTGTTTATTTTTTTGTGTCCCATCAAATATGGAAGATCGAAAGCAGCATCTTCAGCATATTTTGCTTTTTTATTACCAAAAAACTAAAAATGCCGTTCAAGCAAGAAAAAAATCATGTGACATGTATGGTGGAGATGTGTTGACAGAACAACAGTGCCAAAACTAGTTTACAAAATTTTGTTCTCACAATTTCAGTATTGAAGATGCACCACGTTAAGGATGGCCAATTGAAGCCAATGAAAACAAAATAAAAGTACCGATTGAAGCAAACTGCAGAATAACAACACGTGAAATCACTAAGAGATTAAACTTGTCAAATTGAACTGTTTATGAGTACTTGAAACAAATTGGTTTCATTTCAAAGCTTGATATATGAATTCCACGAGTTCTTAAAGAGAAATGCTCTATTTGGTGGGATATTAAGGAAATTTTTTTTGGAGCTTTTACCAGACAATTTAACAATTGATTCGAAAGTGTACTGCATTCGAGTAAACAAATTGCGTAATATCATCAAACAGAAAAAGCCGGCCAGAATTGATAAAAAAAACAGGTGTAGTGTTTTACCACAATAATGTCAAATTTCACACAAGTTTGGTAACTCGTCAGAAACTGTTATAACTTAGATGGGACGTGCTATCACACCAACCGTATTCGCCAGATCGAGCACACTCAGATTATTACTTGTTCCGGTCTGTACAATTTTTTTTAACTGTAAGACATTTACTTGAAATGACAATGTCAAAAATCACTTGGATCGGTTTTTTGTAAGCAACGATCAAAACTTTTATGAATGTGAAATCGTGCTACTACCAGAAATGATGAGAACAGTATTTGACCAAAATGGTCAACATATAATTCAATAAAATATTTATTTATCATAAGAATATTGCTTTTTTTCCACGGAAAAAACGAACTTACTTTCCGAACAACCCAATAAAAGCTAAAGACTTATGCAAAAGGTCTAGATTAAGAAGGAAAAAGCTGCAAACTATAATTAAACAAGAAAAATTAAAAGAAAACAAATTAATTATTAGAGATGATTATTATATCCAAAATATTCACATACGATACCAATTCAGATAAAGTGATACAACTAAATATTTTTTAGGAAGGAATAGACTAAGTTCTTAGAACTAATATTGAAGGATTCAAATGATGACTCAGATACTTAAATGTTATAATTATAAACCTAGGAAATTAGAATTGGTCAATTGGAATTGGAAATATAGATATATAATTAGTTAATGATAAATTAATAGGAATTTTCCTTTTATTAATACAAAATGCATGATAGTAACTTCTAATAAGGACTCTGGATCATTCAAGTCTGCAGGAAAAACTTCTTGGTGTTTGTCTTCAGTGAATACATGGAATTTTACTCTTTCATGGGTTTTACAGAATCAAAGTTAGATGAAATGCATATGGAAGTCAAGGAATTTCCAGTACGAAAGCATACTGTAGTAATTAGCAAGATGTATAAGACTGGTGGAGGTTTCAATTTGCTTTAGATCATGTTTATTGAATGGAGGTATTAGACATGAACAAATCAGTTTATTTTTCTGAAGCAATTAATACTAGAAGGGTATACAGAAAAAGTAAATATACTGCAGGTGCTTATGTTTTTCACTCTGACCAAAATTGGGAGTTGAGAGGAAAGGTCAATGAACAGAGATTTCAAAGAGAATTTTGGAATAAATATTAATGTTAAACAATCACAACAGGAGATTAAAAACCATATAAGAACTAGAGTAACTTAATGGCAGTACTGGAATTGTACCAATTTAAAAATGTTATAAGAATGCGACAGTTAAATTTAAACAGAGTTGATACAATAATCTGTTATGTTGTAGGGATTTTCCCAAATGTATAACGTTTGTTGTTTTTTTAAAGAAGTACTATAGTTACGAAATGGATGTTACTTCTATGTGTTGAATATGACCATCAATGTAAATATCAAGTACAAATTTCTTCTCATACAGCAGAATTGTAACTAATTATTTAATTAAACATTTTGTTAAAATCTTTGTAATCAAGTTATATAATATGTTTTAGTTTATATTAATGATTATGTATATCTATGTTAACAAAATAGTTAAGATGTATCATAAGGAATTAATGTGTTATGAGATGATTATGATTGATTAATATTTGAAATGCCTAACAGGGTAACAGGTTAAATCCTAATACAAATAAACATTACTTACTTAATATATAATTATTATAAATTGCAAATATGTTTTTAAATTAAAATAATATATTATTGAAAGTCACAAATTTAAAGTTTCAGAAAATTTCAAGTTTTAATTAATTTTTAATTAAATAATACAATTTTTGTAATATAGATAAGATATAATGTTTACATGCTATCTCTTGTTTCTTTTAACAGTGATATATATGAAAAAAGTCTTCAAGTTTACATGAATATAAAACATAATTTGCTACTTAAATTACTTTAATCTTTAGAATTTCAATATTTTGTTTAAAATTGATCATTCCTTTCACATGTAAACTTTAAAAACTATTTCATTGAATGCAAGATAAAATTATGATTGATGCAAAGAATTTAATTGTTAATTGTATGGGAGTGATGTACAATTTTCTCCTTGTTTTAGTATAAAATGAGCAATTACTTATTCAGCCTTGAATTATGACATTGTCATAACTCAGGGCTGCAATTTTTAATCATATTTTAATTTTAAAATATGTTTTTCATATCTGGTCTTGATTTTCATCTAACCAACTCTGTTCTCAAGAAACTTTTGAATTTAAATTGCATGACTAGTAGTCCAGACTGGAAGTTCATATATGAATTAGGGCCTTCAGCCCCTAAACTTTCTGTATCTGATCTCAATTTTCATCTATCTAATTCAATTCTTGCGATTAATAAAAAATGGACAGATGGATGATAGTAAGAATGTTTAGGTCTGCAATTTAAAAATAGCAGCCCAACAAAACAACTGATTGTTTCTATGTAAAATCTCATGAATATGTAGAATATTTATAAACTTGACTGTTTCTAAATATTCTCCAATCTGTAGGTAATTAGTTATATAAAAATATTAAATCAATAAATCTGATGAATTCAAATTCATAGTCTCTGATAACATCATTAAAAAAGATATGCTTCCAGTTAGTTTATTACAATAATAAATTGTTTCATCTCAGTTCATTTTAACAATAATTCTACTTTTAATCTATAATGATTTCATAGCAAGCTTTACATAGCTAACTCCACTTGGATCAAATAATAAATAATTCATGTTAAAGAAATAATGTTTTACTGATTCTTGCCATTTTTTTTTTTATTTTAAAGGTGTCTATTTTAAGTTAGAAAAGAATTTAAAATTCAAGAAAATATCTTAAATTAACATTTCTCAACTGTGGTTTAACAGATTGGTTCTATTCTGCAGAGAATTTTTAGTGGTCCATAAAAATTATAATTTGAAGAAACCAATAAAATCAAAAATTTTTTATTAAAATCGATATTTTATGATAAGCATATATTTTCGTTGCTAACAATGAACTTCCAATTCCAATTTCTGCTAAATATGTTGTGATCAACACATTGAAGTGTATAAATTATATTTACAAAATTGCATTGTATACATATATATTTTATATACATGTTATTTATTTCTATTTTTTATTTTGATACTAAGTTAGTTTACTGTATTAGACTTTTTGATGTTTAAATAACTATACACAAAAGCATTCTTTTAAACTAATTACTGATAGAAATTGAAAATCCATCAAAACACAATATATTTTGAGCTGAAAATCTGTATCTTAATAATCTTAAATTTGTATTTTAAAATACCTTACATACCATTAATCCATTTAAATATTTTAAAGAAACTAATTTGGCAATAACAAATTGATGTGATGTTTCTAATGTCTGTAATGACATTACTGGATTTCCTTTCACTTTTAATTCTTCAAGATTTTTCAATTTGTATAATTCTGCTATATCTTTCCACTAGTAAATGAAAATTAAGATTATTGTATAAGAAGCAAATTAAAATAAGATTACATCTAATATTGTTTATCTAAATATTACATCTATAAATATTTTAAGTTAATACATATAATATGCATTATATTTAACAATATCAAAATAAAGTTTTTGATAAATATTGAAGTATCACAATATCGATTTTATATGTCGTAATTATTCAAGAAAGAAAATTATGTAAATTATACATTAAAATAATAATAGAGCCATAATCACAGATAAAACAATTTACCACAATAGACCAGACATCACACTCATTGATAAACACAATAAAGATATATCCATTCCAAACACTCACAATATACAAAACACATTCACTGAAAAAATTAGCAAGTACACAGAACTCACCCGGAAAATAAGGCATCTGTGGAGGATAGATAGGGTGCTTATTGTACCTGTCATTCTCTCCTGCACAGGTGTGATACCACACACTACACAAAAGCCTGGGAACATTACAATTGAATAGAAATACATACATCACACTACAGAAGGCCACTATATTGAATACATGCCATATTGTTAGGAAATTCCTGAATACAGACACTGACACACTTATTTAATTTTTGTTTTTGGTTGCAATGCTTGGATTCTGGTCCGGCATAGTACACAGCCACTGGTGTGAACCAAGTATAACCCACTAAACCCAAAATAATAATAATATAAAACCATTTAAATATATTTTTCCACAAGGTAGATAAATTCTATCAATAAAATTAATTTAGCTTATTTTCTATGTAATTTCAAATCACTAGAAACTGAAAATGAAATAAAACTATAATTTCACAATTAACTTAAAACAATTTAATTACCAATTTTAAATGTTTACTTCTCTTTTCAATTTATAAATATTTTTTGTGGCATTTCAAAAGATTTGACATTTATAAATTTTTATATTTATATTATGAAAAAAAATTATGAATAGAATCAAAATTGTTTCTATGTTCTAGACATGTTTTTAGGGAGCTTTATTTGCAATTTTAATTATTATAAAAATTAGAACTTAAAATAAAGATTATAAATTTTAGTTTATGTAAAATTAAAAAAACAAAAAATTCCAAGAAATTTCTAAGGCATAATTTTGACTTTTTGATAGTGATTTATCTTATATTTACTTATAGAACTGCTGAATAATTTTGTTTATTTAAAGTTAAATAAACATATTATGAATATTTTCTATTAACAGATTCAAATTTGTAATAAAAAATAGAGTTGTTATACTATTTAGAAATATTAATAAAACAATCAGTAATATTCAAAACTAATGTTAAAAGAAATATAAATTTTTATTATTTAAAGTATTTACAGTTATATGTTAATTTTTAGTTAACAATATTGTAATTGAATTTTAGTAAATAATTCTAAAAAATATATATAAATCTAAATGTAATTTCTTCAGAATGCTAGTAAAAATGTTATATACATTTCTTAAATTTTATAGCTGTTAAATTCATTTATTTCTGAATTTAAATATTTAAAAATGAATATAAGAATAAATACAAAATTTACTAATCTTAAAGGCATTCTAAATCTAAAAAAATTCCTATAAAAATTTTGTCACATGCATTTTATAATATAATGCAAATTTAATTATTAATATATCTCAAATTTGTACTAAAATAACATTTACTAATATTTGTAGCATTCAAATATGATATAAAACAAATAAATTACGAAATCTGCTGAAATATATAATATTGGAGGATAATTTATCTAGATGTCTTTCTTGTATAAGTTTTGATTTACAACCTTCTTTTAAAACATCACATATAATTTAAAATAGTAATTTTAAAATATAACAAAAATAGATTAAATGCAATAGCTAAAATATTATAATTTTGTTTTTTAAATTTGCCTAGTTCTATTGATTTTTCCATTATGTCATTTTCTTTTTATTATCATTTTAATTCAAAGTAAATAGATTTATTAAAAATTATGTAATACTGGAATTACAAATCTAACATAAAACAGTACTCCTGATTGATAGAAATTTTATTAGAAATTTTTTTACCTGAGTATTCATTTTTTGTTACCTTGGTAACAGCTAGTTTGTAACTTTTTGTTTGTCTTTAAGATATTTCATACCAAAGGCATGCTGTTTTTCCAACTTTTCAAAACTTCCTATTAATTTATGTTTTTCTCTTTCAATTTATACAAAGATGTATTAAAACCAATTAATTATTATAATGTACAAAATTAATGATATATTGATGTAATATGTAGGCACAATTTACACAGCAGTTACATTTGGGAAAGTGTGCAAAAACAAGAATGAATTCAAACAACATAGATATAAGTTATTGTGGGGTCTTTTGTAGAATATACAATGAAAAACACCAGTTTTAAAAGTAGAATTAATGATTAATACATTCATTATGGTGGACAAAAACTATCTTTCCACTTCTTTTCTTCTTCTTACACCCTTGTGTTCACAAACATATGACTTAACAAATTTCAATAAATTACAAAATTATCACAGTTATATTAAAATTCAACAAGATTCATTCCTTAAGTGCATAATTACCAACTTAAACAATTTTTCAGTTCATATCAAGTGAAAATAACTTTTATAAATAAGATAAAGTTAAATAAAATTTGTAACAAAACTTACATGTACTGTACTATACAAAAAAATTTATTTAAAAAAATCTACTAAAAGTTACTTATACAGCAGAAATTAAATAATACTCAAAGTGCCATTGAATGATTAACTTTATATGCAATTTTAAAAATCTTGCCCAAACATATCCAATACATTAATTTTTTAACTTTTATACATATAATAAGACATTTACTATTCTCAAAAAATATCTTTCTCTAATTAAAAATTTTGGTTTGCAAAACTCATCTTTTACAAATTGAAATAAATAAGTCATTAGAAACATTCAATTCATTCATTTGATAGCTAAATAGATTAGTAAACATTTTATATAATTTAATAATTTTTTAAAATCATTTTGCTTGTTTACAATTTATTTATATGTGCAAATGCAATCTTTTAAATGAGTACCTGATGTTCAATATTATATTTTGTCAGATGAAACTTAATACTTTCTATAATAAGTATAAATCAGAACTAATGCATTATGTTTTGGATTTGTAATTTCATTTTAATACAGTTTTTAATAATTCTGTTTCAGTTTTTCATTATAATGTGAATAATTTTTTAATTTTAACTGAAATAAAATAGTTTGACTAGCAACATACTTAGCTGGAATATAAGATCTTGTGGAATCCAAATAACTCAAGTCTAACCTACTCTTTTCCTAATCTTATGAATTTTGTTTATAATAATAAATTATTTATTAATATTTAATGATATATTTACTTTTAACAAAAATTATTTCTAGCATTAATATATTTAATTTTCAGATGAATATATTTGATCAAAATTAGATATTTTGGCAGATTATGGCATTTATATTTGATAAAGAATGTAATTGACTTTTATATTTTTATTTAGATATTTTTTAATAAATAAAATATTATAATTTCAATTTAAATAAATTTCACTTTATCATTCACTATATAAATTTCAAATAAATTTCACTATATCATTCAATATAAATATCATCACATTCATTTTAAATAACTTAGAACAAATTTAAATAAATATATATACTATAACAAAATTCATATCAGATTTTCCAAAGTCAAAAGATTAAAAAGTATTGTTGAAATAACATAAACAAATACATACCTCAGATAATTTATTATTTGTTAGATAGAGACATTTCAAGTTACTGAATAATGCTTCTGTTGTAGAATTTGTTGCTGGAAGTGTAATACCACATATTTTTGCATTTTCTGCAATTAATTTTTCTAACCTAAATGACATGAAATTAATCATATTAAATAAGACTACTACAATTTTCATACCATAAAATCACAAAATTTAAATTAATTCAAACCTTGGAAGCTTTCCTAACTTATTTATTTCTTCCCAATTCCCAATCGGATTATCAGAAATATTCAATGATTGGAGATACATAAATATATCAGTAGGTATTTCTGTTATATCTGAAATTCTATTAGACCATAAATCTAAATATTCAACATCTGGCCACATTACTGCACATTCCATAATCTATAAAATACATGACTTGTATGTCAATATAATTTAATTGTTAATTTTAATAAATAAACTAATTAATTTAAATAAAATATTTCTACTTTTTTACCTGAGACCAATTATAGGACATTTTGTTCAGAATTAATGTTTTTATAGTTCTAAATGCTGCCTTAAGTTCAATTGGATTTTCAGGAATTAACAGTTTGTTTTCACTAAATATTTTATAAACAAAATTAAAAGGAAATTTATTCAATTAAACAATCAATAGATAGTTTAATATAATATATATATGTAAAACATTGTACAATATAAATAATAAAACAAATTACCAATTTTATTATAAGTCAAATATTTATTGATCTATAAAGGTTTGTATCCTTATATATTCATTTATCAAAAGCAGAAAATAATATATGCTGTAGTTATTTTAAAAAATATATTTCAATACACAAAATTATTAAACAAAAAATTTAATTGTGAAGAATACAATTAGAAATACTGTGAACAAAGCATGCTAGTTACTGCTCTATTACAGATCAAGAGAATTTTTAAATTATGAACATTTATTTACTACAAATTTGGGAGAAAACAATTGAAACTCCTTGCTGCATTGCCAAGTAAACATTATACTCAATCGCCTCATACAATACAGCATTATGAATACTACATTTATGAATTATTTAGTGACATTATAGAATAATAAAAAATTTGTTAACTCTTAAATATTTTTACAAAAGAGGTTTAAATTATTATAAGTTTGTATATTTTTTGAAATTTGCAGATCTTAAGTAAATATTGATTTAATAATATATGATAGTTTTTTATAGCAGAATATAGGTGCTTCAGATAACTTAAGAATCCAAATTTCCATTTGATTATTATAAAATCTTTTTATATTGATTTCTTCCATTTCATAATATTTAATGTAATAGGGGGTGCACCTATCAATTGGAGCTGTTGGCATGATTTTCTGCGTACTTCGATATAGTGGAAATATTGAATATTAAATGCCAAAAATACTTATTGGTTTATTTGCTTGCATGGGTTATTAGAGTTAAAGAATTTTAAATTTATTAGAAGAGATATAGTAGAGCGTCGATTATCCGAAAGAATTCCAGCCGGCAAATTTAAATTTTTGCCAGTGCTGTGGCGCTGCAATCTTTGGCTATGTCTTGGGCTACTCAAATATTTTATGTTTTTGATACTAAATTAACTTCTGAAGTATAATTTTTTATTGTTTTTATATTTTTCAATATATTTATTTTGTTCATAGAAAATAAAAAAATAATTTTTAATGATACAATAGTCTTCATTAGGCTTAACATCGACAAAAATTCAATGCAAAGCGACATGCAACAGAGAAAAATTTCAACATGGAATAGGTTAATATATTTTTTCATACATAATTGGTTATCCGAAATATCGATTTTCTGAACAACCCCAGTCCCCAATTGATTCGGATAATCAACGCTCTACTGTAATAACAATAACTAAGATGCAACGCTCTCCAAAAAAAAGAGGAAAACCTCCAAGTCACCGAACCAAATCAGATAATAGTAAGGAAACTTCATCGTCATCTAATGTTAGACTTATAACAGAATACAATACATATGCCAAAAAGATCTCCCCTGAATCAACTACTGCAGATACTGGACTAAATCCGGAAACAACACTTTAAAGTTCACAATATTCAGGTGAGACAATTGAACCTTTTTTTTCTTCATCAGATAATCTGAAAAGTTCATCTGACATATCAACTACAGCATTATAAAATAAAATTTCCGAATTAATTAATATGTCAAATACAATCAAATGACATCTATCAAAGAAGAACTGGACCTGATTCATAATAGTGTCCAAGAAACTAAAGAGCAAAATAAAAAAATGAACTCTCAAATTACTAATCTTGAACAACAAATCGTTAATCTGAAAATGGAAAATGAAAAAATGCAATATCAAATGGATTATCTGGTAAATGAACAACATCATAATAATATAATATTATATAGATATCCTAGTAAAATAAGTCCCACCAAATTAGAAATTTATAATTTGGTTAATTTAAATGAAAAAATGCAATATCAAATGGATTATCTGGTAAATGAACAACATCCTAATAATATAATTTTATATAGATATCCTAGTAAAATAAGTCCCACCAAATTAGAAATTTATAATTTAGTTAATTTAACATTAAAACTACAATAAATCACTCTGGACGATTTTATAGTGGTAATTCCAATGACTAAATCAAAATATCCAACTATTAAGTTAATTTTTAAAAATATTAAGATTCGAGATTACGTATATTCCAGTTTTATTAAAATGNGTAAATGAACAACATCATAATAATATAATATTATATAGATATCCTAGTAAAATAAGTCCCACCAAATTAGAAATTTATAATTTAGTTAATTTAACATTAAAACTACAATAAATCACTCTGGACGATTTTATAGTGGTAATTCCAATGACTAAATCAAAATATCCAACTATTAAGTTAATTTTTAAAAATATTAAGATTCGAGATTACGTATATTCGAGTTTTATTAAAATGAAACAGCAAAATTTATTGAATGATTGGAAAGATACTCAAATATCACAGGATCTTACCAAGATATCTAGACTACAACGTAAACAACTACTTCCTTTTTTATATGAATTAAGGAAAGAAGGTCAAAACCTAAACTTTGTGGTGATTGCATATTATTGGATCAATATTCCTTGACCTATAGCTATGTTTCGGAGGGACTGGTATGTACTGATTCCTTTACCCCTTTTTCTATATCTAAAACTAAATCACAATGACTTATGGTTAATCAAAATTGTTCTTTCCAAGTTAAATTTCTATTTCAGTTAATAAGTAACCAAAATAAAAACTCATCTATTATAAATGATACATGATATTAAAAATTTTTAAAAATTATGCAGTCTTTTGGTATTTCTATATTGTTTCTCAACTCAACTGAAGACAATTGTAAATATGCATATTCTTTAATGATGAATACTGCTTTATCTCAATCAATTGTTAAAGATCAAGGTTCCATTTTAAATTCGACTTATCATTATTGGTATCTGAATATGTTGCATTTTCTGTCAAATTTGAATATTATTATGTCAAACACTAAATTAAATATTAAACGTACGCTAATTCAAATTCGACTTAATTATAATTTGTTACTGATTAGTAACATATACATTGACTTCTCAAACAAATGTTATTGGTGTAAAGCAGAATCTTTTAATATATATCATATTCTCATCGTATGTCCGGCTATTGAAGAAGCACAACATAAATTGAAAATTAAAGATGTTTGACGCTAATCATAAAATTTTCGATCTAATCTTGACAATATACCAATATGCAAGATGTATAAGATTCATAGATTTTTTTATTTATATTTTAAATAAGCTGAACAATGGTCTTGATTATTGAATAGTAAATATGTTATGTAACATTAATCTAATGTAACAAAATTTAAATAAATATCCTTGTTATTTTTGTTAATACCCCCTGTAACAAGATTATCTTATTACAATAAAATGATTGAATATATATTTAATGTAATATAATCCTATTTAATTTCTTTAATTTTCCTTGTCATTTGCTTAATAACGTGTGAGGACATTTTATGCATACTTTAACAAATTTATTGATTACTTTGTAAGAAATCAATTGATTAATTTGTAATAAACTGATTTCTTTAAAATTCTTTCTAATTTTCAAGAAGTCAATAATTTATAAAAATAAATTAAAAAACTATTTCATATATTTTTCAGTTATTCTTCATTTACTCATTATTTTGTTTATTGACTCACATTAAACAATTTATTTCAATACTTGTTAAGAAAGGTGCTACTAAATCAAGGGTGCTCAAATTTTTTGACTGCTGACCCCTTCTGGGCTTTCTTGAAATTTTATCAACACACTTATATTATCTTTCAACAACAAAAAAAAAATGCTATAAAATCAATTTTTCTTGTTTACATGTAATGCATATGTTTACATATCAAAGTAGATAACAACTTAGAATTTAGGATCACTTTCACTTTTAATTCTTCA